>NC_053492.1:69269728-69569728 GCF_905171775.1 Rana temporaria | reverse complement strand
TTGTCCCATCAAATGTAGCCACTTTGTCCCATCAAATGCAGCCACTGTGCCCCATCAAATGCAGTCACTTTGTCCCATCAAATGCAGCCACTTTGTCCCATCAAATGCAGCCACTGTGCCCCATCAAATGCAGCCACTGTGCCCCATCAAATGCAGCCACTGTGCCCCATCAAATGCAGCCACTGTGCCCCATCAAATGCAGCCACTGTGCCCCATCAAATGCAGCCACTGTGTCCCATCAAATGCAGCCACTTTGTCCCATCAAATGCAGCCACTGTGCCCCATCAAATGCAGCCACTGTGCCCCATCAAATGCAGCCACGTTGTCCCATCAAATGCAGCCACTTTGTCCCATCAAATGCAGCCACTGTGACACACCCTCCACCCACTCGCTGTCTGACCGACACTTACCCCATCTTAGTGGCCGGTCAGGCATGAATCTATCCATTTTACATATGGGGGTGGCATAATGGAGGGGGCAGTGCCTGTGTGCCCTTAATGGACAGGCCGCCACTGTGGCGGTTTTCCATAGCCCCAGTCCCTCAGACTTCTAATTAGAAATTGTGCGTTTTTGCTGCATTTTTTGGAATTGCACCACAGATGCGGCATGCAGGACTTTTTGTGCACTTTCAGGACATGCAGCAAAAATGTACAACCTAATAGAAGTCTATGGGACTGGAGGGTAACATGCCAGAACTGCAGCTAAACTGCAGCTTGCCAGTGTGAACCCACATCATAACATCTAGGAGGGCAAGAAACTGTCACAGGCTGCTGTAATATAACACTTAATATGCAGAGAGGGGGACATGGTCAGTGGACAATCCACAACTTGTGGCAGGTGACGTGGCCAGGTGATTTGGCAAGTGGATAATCCACTTGTGGCAGGTGACGTGACAAGTGGACAATCCACAACTTGTGGCAGGTGTCGTGGTCAGGTGACGTGGCAAGTGGACAATCCACAACTTGAGGCAGGTGACGTGGCAAGTGGACAATCCACAACTTGTGGCAGGTGACTTGGCCAGTTGACGTGGCAGGTGACGTGGCAAGTGGAAAATTCACAACTTGTGGTAGGTGACGTGGCCAGGTGATGTGGCAGGTGACGTGGCCAGGTCACGTGGCCAGTGGACAATCCACAACTTGTGGCAGGTGATGTGGCCAGGTGACGTGGCAGGTGACGTGGCCAGGTGACATGGCAAGTGGACAATCCACAACTTGTGGCAGGTAACGTGGCCAGGTGACATGGCAGGTGATGTGGCCAGGTGACGTGGCCAGTGGACAATCCACAACTTGTGGCAGGTGACGTGGCCAGGTGATGTGGCAGGTGACGTGGCCAGGTGACGTGGCAGGTGACGTGGCCAGGTGACATGGCAAGTGGACAATCCACAACTTGTGGCAGGTGACGTGGCCAGGTGACGTGGCCAGTGGACAATCCACAACTTGTAGCAGGTGGCGTGGTCAGGTGACATGGCAGATGACGTGGCAAGTGGACAATACACAACTTGTGGCAGGTGACGTGGCCAGTTGACGTGGCAGGTGACGTGGCCAGTGGACATTCCACAACTTGTGGCAGGTGACGTGGCCAGGTGATGTGGCAGGTGACGTGGCCAGGTGACGTGGCAGGTGATGTGGCCAGGTGACATGGCAAGTGGACAATCCACAACTTGTGGCAGGTGACGTGGCCAGGTGACTTGGCCAGTGGACAACCCACAACTTGTGGCAGGTGGCGTGGCCAGGTGACATGGCAGATGACATGGCCAGTGGACAATCCACAACTTGTGGCAGGTGACGTGGCCAGGTGATGTGTCCAGGTGACGTGGCCAGGTGACATGGCAAGTGGACAATCCACAACTTGTGGCAGGTAACATGGCCAGGTGACGTGGCCAGGTGGAAAATCCACAACTTGTGGTAGGTGACGTGGCCAGGTGATGTGGCAGGTGACGTGGCCAGGTCACGTGGCCAGTGGACAATCCACAACTTGTGGCAATTGACGTGGCCAGTTGACGTGGCAGGTGACGTGGCCAGTGGACAATCCACAACTTGTGGCAGGTGACGTGGCCAGGTGATGTGTCCAGGTGACGTGGCCAGGTGACATGGCAAATGGACAATCCACAACTTGTGGCAGGTGACGTGGCCAGGTGATGTGTCCAGGTGACGTGGCCAGGTGACATGGCAGGTGACGTGGCCAGGTGACGTGGCCAGTGGACAATCCACAACTTGTGGCAGGTGACGTGGCCAGGTGATTTGGCAAGTGCATAATCCACTTGTGGAAGGTGACGTGACAAGTGGACAATCCACAACTTGTGGCAGGTGTCGTGGCAAGTGGACAATCCACAACTTGTGGCAGGTGACGTGGCCAGTTGACGTGGCAGGTGACGTGGCCAGTGGACAATCCACAACTTGTGGCAATTGACGTGGCCAGTTGACGTGGCCAGTGGACAATCCACAAATTGTGGCAGGTGACGTGGCCAGGTGATGTGTCCAGGTGACGTGGCCAGGTGACATGGCAAGTGGACAATCCACAACTTGTGGCAGGTAACATGGCCAGGTGACATGGCAGGTGACGTGGCCAGGTGACGTGGCCAGTGGACAATCCACAACTTGTGGCAGGTGACGTGGCCAGGTGATTTGGCAAGTGCATAATCCACTTGTGGCAGGTGACGTGACAAGTGGACAATCCACAACTTGTGGCAGGTGTCGTGGTCAGGTGACGTGGCAAGTGGACAATCCACAACTTGTGGCAGGTGACGTGGCCAGTTGACGTGGCAGGTGACGTGGCCAGTGGACAATCCACAACTTGTGGCAGGTGATGTGGCCAGGTGACGTGGCAGGTGATGTGGCCAGGTGACGTGGCAGGTGACGTGGCCAGGTGACATGGCAAGTGGACAATCCACAACTTGTGGCAGGTGACGTGGCCAGGTGACATGGCAGGTGACGTGGCCAGTGGACAATCCACAACTTGTAGCAGGTGGCGCACTTGGCCAGCTCAGTGGCCTTTTTGCAGGACATTAGAGCAGCCCAGGGGGCAAATGCATTCTTGCAACCCAGCCCAGTCCGCCCCAAGGGCCTTGGTACACCTCTGGGTAGAAGTGACATGCGGGCCGCCGAGGGCCGTTCGCGGGCCGCCACGGGCCATTCGCGGGCCTCCGCGGCCCACCGGGCATATGCCCGGTATGCCCTATGGCCAGTCCGGGCCTGGTGACAGGGGTATAATTCCTGCTGCAGCTGCAAAGCTTTGTGGCCACACCATGTACTCGCTTTGTGGATCTGCCCCTAAGTTTCTAATATCTCATGAACCTCAGAAAAGGAAATTATGCTACAGGATGTGGGGGGAATGGAAATATGACTTGAACACAGCCATGTGCTGAAAACAAAGGAACGGGTAGAAGCTTTACAGAACTCTCAGAAACTCTGGAGAACTTTGGGGAAAAACAGTCTGGAGAGATCCTGGTTTTAAAGGAAAGACTCCATCACCAGGAAGAACCAAGTTAAAGGGTCACTAAAGGATTTTTTTTTTAGCTAAATAGCTTCCTTTACCCTACTGCAGTCCTGGTTTCATGTCCTCATTGCTCGTTTTTGCTCTGATGTTGCTGTAAAACTGCTCTGTTCTGGACACTTCCTGGTTGTCTGGCTCCGTATGAAAAAAGTAATGGGAGAGTTTAGTTTCATTTTCCTAGCCATGACTCTCTATGGCACTGTCCAGCACAGAGGCATAAAATAACATGCAAAGACTAAACTACTTTCAGTTTTGTTTTTGCATCTAAGAGGCACATTATATGATTGATTTTTATCTATTTTTAATCATTTTTAAAAGGAATCAGTTAACTATTATGTCTCTATACCCTGTAAACAGTCATTTCAGCAAAACATTTTTTTTCCTTTAGTGATCCTTTAAGTAACTGTTTAGTATATGCCTATCACATACTTTGTACATGCTTATTTGCTATGAAGGATAGATAGCTTATGCATGTTGTAGACATATATATTATCTCACAAAAGTGAGTACACCCCTCACATTTTTGTAAATATTTTATATCTTTTCATGTGACAACACTGAAGAAATGACACTTTGCTACAATGTAAAGTAGTGAGTGTACAGCTATTATAACAGTGCACATTTTGCTGTTCCCTCAAAAATAACTCAACACACAGCCATTAATGTCTAACCTGCTGGCAACAAAAGTGAGTACCCCTCTAAGTGAAAATGTCCAAATTGGGCCCAAAGTGTCAATAATTTGTGTGGCCACCATTTTCTTTCCAGCACTGCCTTAACCCTCTTGGGCATGGAGTTCACCAGAGCTTCACAGGTTGCCACTGGAGTACTCTTCCACTCCTTATGATGACATCACGGAGCTAGTGCATGTTACAGACCTTGTGCTCCTCCACCTTCCATTTATGGATGCCCCATAGATGCTCAATAGGGTTTAGATCTAGAGACATGCTTGGCCAGTCCATCACCTTTACCCTCAGATACTTTAGCAAGGCAGTGGTTGCCTTGGAGGTGTGTTTTGGGGTCATTATCATGTTGAAATACTGACACGTGACCCAGACTCCGAAGGGAGGGGATCATGCTTTGCTTCAGTATGTCACAGTACATGTTGGCATTTTATGGATCCCTTAATGAACTGTAGCTCCCCAGTGCCGGTAGCACTCATGCAGCCCCAGACCATGACACTCCCACCAGCATGCTTGACTGTAGGAAAGACACACTTGACTTTGTACTCCTTACCTTGTTGCCGTGACACACGCTTGACACCATTTGAACCGAATGGCCCAGATTCACGTAGAGCGGCGTATATTTGTGCGGGCGTAGCGAATCTCATATGCGCTATGCCGACGTAACACAGAGAGGCAAGAACAGTATTCACAAAGCACTTGCTCCCTACGTTGCGCCGGCATAGCGTAAATTGGTCGGCGTAAGCCCGCCTGATTCAAAGTAGGAAGGAAGTGGGATGATAAATTAAAATGAAGCGTGACCCCATGCAAATGAGGGGCCAAACGAACGGCGCATGCGCCGTCCCGTGGTCGCTTCCCAGTGCGCATGCTCAGAATCACATCGGAACGAATGCCTGATACGTCGATTCACTGAACGTAACCTACGCCCCGCCGGACGTACGCCTTACGTAAACGGCGTAGATTACAGCGATGGGCGCAAGTACGTTCGTGAATCGGCGTATCTAGGTCATTTACATATTCAATGCGTAAATCAATGGAAGCGCCCCTTGCGGCCAGCGTAAATATGCGCCCAAGATACGACGTCGTAGGAAACTTACGTCGGTCGTATGAAGCCAAATTTCAGGCGTATCTTACTTGCAGAATCAGGCGCAGAGATACGATGGCGCATCCATGCACTTACGCGGCGTATCAGTAGATACGTCTGCGTAAGTGCTTTCAGAATCCGGGCCCAAAAGTTTATCTTGATCTCATCAGCCCACAGGACATGGTTTTAGTAATCATGTCCTTAGTCTGCAGCAAACTGTTGCAGGCTTTCTTGTGCATCATTTTTAGAAGAGGCTTTCTTTTGGGACAACAGTCATTCAGACCAATTTGATGCAGTGTGCGGCATATGGTCTGAGCACTGAAAGGCTGACCCCCCCACCTCTTCAACCTCTGCAGCAATGCTGGCAGCACTCATACGTCTGTTTCCCAAAAACAACCTCTGGATATGACGCAACTTTTTTGGGGTTGACCATGGCGAGACCTGATCTGAGTGTAACCTGTCCTGTTAAACTGCTGTATGGTCTTGGCCAATGAGCTGCCGCTAAGTTTCAGGGTCTTTGCAATCTTCTTATAACCTAAGTCATCTTTATGTAGAGCAACAATTCTTTTTGTTCAGATCCTCAGAGAGTTCTTTGCCATGAGGTGCCATGTTGAGTTTCAGTGACCAGTATGAGAGGGTCAGGCCCCATACACACGGGAGGATTTATCCGCGGATACGGTCCAGCGGACCGTTTCCGCGGATAAATCCTCTCGAGGATTTCAGCAGATTTTAATGCGATGGAGTGTACTCACCATCGCATTGAAATCCGCGCCGAAATCCTCTGGCGATGACGTGTCGCGCCGTCGCCGCGATTATGACGCGGCGACGGGCGCGACGCTGTCATATAAGGAATTCCACGCATGCGTTGAATCATTGCGACGCATGCGGGGGATCCCTTCGGACGGATGGATTCGGTGAGTCTGTACAGACCAGCGGATCCATCCGTTGGGATGGACTTCAGCAGATGGATATGTTGTGCATGTCAGCAAATATCCATCTGCTGGAAATCCATCCCAGGGGAGATTTATCCGCGGAAAAAGATCCGCTGGCGTGTACACACCATAGGATCTATCCGCTGAAACCCATTTGCTGGGATTTATCTGCGGATGGATTCTATGGTGTGTATGGGGCCTGAGAGTGATAACACCAAATTGAACACACCTGGTCCCCATTCACAACTGAGACCTTGTAACACATGTCACATGACACCAGGGAGGAAAAATGGCTAATTGGACCCAATTTGGACATTTGCACTTAGGGGGTATACTCACTTTTGTTGCCAGCGGTTTAGACATTAATGGCTGTGTGTTGAGTTATTTTGAGGGGTACAGCATATTTACACTGTTATACAAGCTGTACACTCACTACTTTAAGTGTCATTTCTTTAGTGTTGTCACATGAAAAGATATAATAAAATATTTACAAAATGTAGTACTCACTTTTGTGAGCTATTGTATATATAACACCAGTTTATTTTAGAATCGTATGCAGTCATCCCTTTGTTTGACCTTGTATCATTTATTTGCCGACATCTCATTTCCCTTGGGTTTTACGCTCCTTACTATTTCTTTGTAATGTTTTTTTTTTCCTTTCCCTTTTTTCCACGCTCCCTGGCTGGCCTTGCTACAATTTCATAAGCGCCACTAAATACTTTGGGAAATAGTCTACATGGAAGATTCTATTTGAAACAAAATTACTTTCCTATCTATCTTCACTTCAAGAGGAATTTAAACATTCTTGGATTGAAAAGCTAATGCATTTTGAAGGCAGTAAATAATGGATTTATTATTGTAGAAACAGTTCAAACAATTTCTAAAAGATTGTACTGAAAGGAAATAATAATGTTGGTCAACTTTGGGCAAAACTCTCTATGTTGTAAAATTCAGTACTAATCACATGCTTGCTTTCTGGAACCGGGTTTTCTGTAATTCTTGACACTGCAGAAATTAATGTTCCTGTTTGATTCACTTGGGGTTAAGGAAAAGTTTTGCAAGGTTAAACTACATTTAAGTATGATACTTTGCAACTCTACAGGGTGGAGGGAAGCTTTCTACAAAGAGCCAGATGGGTAGACTTTCTCTGGCATTGGTCTAAACTTTAGAATCTAAAAAGAAGAGAAGAGCTTTTCAAGACTAGTTATAGCCATTGAACACCTTTACTAGAGAGCAGCTCATTTTCAGCTTGGCTATTATTACCCTCCTTGGCTTACTCATGGCAAATCCGAGAGTGTACCCATAGGATAAAGGGAATTGAACCATTTTTTTCTGATTTTCAGACCAACTAGAGAATGACTCATAGTTAACTGCAAGATGAAAAGTCAAACCATTTCTTGTGGAAAAAGGATTCCGTTAAAAAAGTTTTTCTCAAAGAAAGCTTTATTTAAATAAGTTATGTTAAAGGGGTTGTAAAGGTTTGTTTTTTATTTTCTAAATAGGTTCCTTTAAGCTAGTGCATTGTTGGTTCACTAACTTTTTCCTTCGATTTCCTTCGATTTCACTTTTTTCTTTGTCTGAATTTCTCACTTCCTGTTCCTCCTCAGTAAGCTTGCCCCCATCATCCGAGCCGTTCTGGCTGGGGGTTAGTCAGCATGCTCGCCCCCTCCCTTGGGATTACATCACTGCGGGGAGAACACAGTGTCTCCCCTCAGGGATGTAGTCCCAATGAAGGGGGCGAGCACGCCTTCCTGTTTCTAAGTAAGCTTGCCCCATCATCCAAGCCGTTCTGGCAGGGGGTTCCCTGCCAGAACGGCTTGGATGATGGGGCAAGCTTACTTAGAAACAGGAAGTTAGAATTTCGGATAAAAAATAAAAATTAGAAGGGGAATCGAAGAAAAAGGTAAGTGAACCAACAATGCACTAGCTTAAATGAACCTATTTAGAAACAAAAAACAAACCTTTACAACCCCTTTAAGTTGCAGTTTTAGCAGATGTATTATTCAATCATTCATTATGAATTGCCCAGTAAAGCAATTCTTAAAGGAAATCTTTGGTTACATCACATGCTTTAATTTTATAACATCAGCATTGTAATAACAATATAAACAATAGTTATTTTTGACAATCCAGTCTAAGCTTATAGAGACATCTCCTTTCATGCTGTAAGTGCAGACTGTTTGCTGGCCATCTCTTTTCACAAATCCCTGGTTCCCCACATGCCTTGTAGCTTCTTCTTTGCTGTTTACGTTCAATTTCTAAGGACTACATATCCCATGGTAACTTGATTGCAACTTGCAAGCAGTGATTCCTGTACTGACTCCGCCTCCTGAAACTCCTCCTCTCACCACATCTGCAGATTAGAATGCAGGCTCTGTGAAATGTGTGACACAGCAGTGCCTACTCACAGGGCATAGTATATACCTGTCCTAGAATTCAAAGGGGCGAATGTTTAGAGATCTTCACAAAATAAGTTTACAGACCTCAAGATGATTAAGACTAGTAGGACCAGGCTGGTAATAATTGAAATACAATGTGGAAATGAATACATGATTTTACATTTTCACAATAGATATACTTTAGGCTATTGTTTAACCAGCCCCCCCGCTCCCTTGTCATAGGATTTGATTGACAACAGCAGAAGCCAACGGCTCCCACTGCTATCAATCTGTCCTGTGAGGAGGGAGAGAGAGGAGAGAGCCACTGCTCTTGTGCACAGTGCTGGATTGAAATCGGACTGAGGTAAGTATAAGGAGGGGCGAGGGATCCTGAACACAAATGGAGAGAATGCATTAAGGTAAAAAAAAAACTTTAAGGGGATGTAAAGCTTCGTGTTTTTTCACCTTAATGCATCCTATGCATTAAGGTGAAAAAACACCTTGCACTCTCAGGCCCCCCCAGCCCCGTGTTTTACTTACCTGAGCCACAAAACTCTGTGGGCGCGATCCCTCAATTGTTTCCCCCAGCTTGAGGTGGCTCTTCATTGGAGATTGATAGCAGCGCAGCCATTGACTCCCACTGCTGTCAATCAAAGCAATGACGGGGCGTGCAAGGGGACGGGGCGCGCAAGGGGACCGGGATGAGTGATACAGTCAGTGGCTATGTCCGATGACTGTATCACGGGAGCGCTCCCCTCAAGCTAACCCCCTTGGGAGAGCGCTTCCTAGAACAGGGATTAGCTGTTGCGGGGAGGAGCCGAGACAGCCACCGAGGGACCCCAGAAGACCAGAATCGGAGCCACTCTGTGCAAAACGAACTGCCAGTGGAGGTAAAAAAATACCTTTACAACCCCTTTAAGGCTATAGAACCACTTTGAAAGGCCAACTCTGGGGAAAAAATGTTTCCCACCATACCAACTCCTATTATTTTAAAAGGTTCTGAGATCCATTTTTACTTACCTGAGTCTGCTGTGCTGTTGTCATATGATGATAGGTGCTGGATGTCTCAAACTGATGGCTCTCCAGCTGTGCGGAACTACAAGTCCCATCATCCCACTGCCTGACAGACTCATGCTTGTAACTGTCAGGCTTGCAATGCCTCATGGGACTTGTAGTTTCTCATCGGATCGAGGGCCACCAGTTTGAGACCCCTGCTGTAAAGACTTTGTGAGGACTCTTTAATGGACAACAGCCAACGTAAAGCATCCATTTCACGAGGAAGCCCAGAAGAAAGAAGACTAGGGACCAAAACCTTTCGCGCTGCACAATCTTACTGGCCCTGCTATCTTCTTGGACCTGGGTGTCTTCGAGAAGACAGTGGGGGGGTGGGTGGAAGAGGGGTCGGACATGGCGTAGATATCCGCAGATACTGCGGCTTTCTATGCCCGGAAGTGGGAGCAAAAAACTGTATTATACAGGTATCTGCTCCCCTCTCTCCCCTGAAAGGTGCCAAACTCGACACCAGAGGGGGGGGGGGATCCAAAAAGTGAATGGAACTCCAATATAACTTGGCCTGAATGTGTACAGGAATTCTTAGGGTTATAATGGCAAGGATAAGTTGTGATAATTATTCACAATATACTTCTTCCCCAAATGTCAGCATGTATGGAGGTTAAACAATGTAGTAACACAATTACATAAAGTATATAGAATAACAAATTACACATTGAAATGATTTGGAACAAACATATTTTGTTTCATTAATGAACATTGATGAGGTATGGCCTCTGTTGGTGGTGAGATACATATTTCGAGGTAGATTCACGTACGGCGGCGCTTCTTTATGTCGGCGTAGCGCATCTCATATACACTATGCCGCCTTAAGTTAGAGAGGCAAGTACAGTATTCACAAAGAAACTGCGTCCTAAGTTACGGCGGCGTAGTGTAAATGGGCCGGCGTAAGCGCGCGTAATTCAAAGTAGGCTGTAGTGGGAGTGTTGTATGCTAATGAATTGTGACCTCACGTAAATGACGCGCCTTCCAGTGCGCGTGCTCAAACTTACGTCGCAAATACTCAATGCTTTTTACGTGAACGTAACTTACGCTCAGCCCCATTCACGGACGACTTATGCATAAAATGTAAAACGTGGAATATTCAACGCTGATCCGACGTCCATACTTAACATTGGCTGCGCCATCTTTTTGGTGGTTTATCTTTACGCCTGAAAACGCCTTACGTAAACGGCGTATCTTACATGCGACGAGCGTGCGTACGTTCGTGAATAGGCGTATCTTGATCATTTGCATATTCTGGTGTAAATCGACGTACACGCCCCTAGTGGCCAGCGTAAATATGCAGCTAAGATACGACGGCGTAGGAGACTTACGCCGGTCATATCTTAGCAACTGATAAGCGTATCTCAGATTGAGAATACGCTTATAGATACGACGGCGCCACATTCGGACTTACGACGGCGTATCTACTGATACGCCGTCGTAAGTCTTTGTGAATCTAGCCCATGATCTGTTAGTCACCAAATGGAATAGTTGTTTGACCACTTCCTGAGGAATATTATTCCAGGCCTGTATCAGTTAGATAATCAGACCTTTAAATATTGCAAGTATTGTGTCTGCTTCCAATAATAGTCCTGCTTGTCATAATCCAAATGTGTTCAGATTGGGACAGAAGAGATGATCTTGTGACACAGTCTGCAATCTCAGTGTGTGTCCTGTGCTTGTCTAATGATGGCTGCACTGTGAGTTGTGATATGATCTTACAGAAAAATGTCATTAGGAGTTGTGTTTGTCGGTGGTATAACAACCGAGCCTATCAGACAATCAACATGCTGCCTGATTTTTATAATGCCTTGGACTATAGTTAATTGAGACCATGGCATTGATTTAGAAAAGAATGTTTATTCGGGAAAGTGAATTTCCTCTTTGCAAGAGAAATTTCACTTAGCTTACGGAGTGTGGTAAAAAAAAAGATTTTCCACGGAATAGCCAATTGTATGTAAGAAACATTATAACAAAAAGAGAATTTTTGCTTGCACATGATTGGGCCATAGACTTTTTCTAACATCCCGCAAGCGCACCACCCGGGTGTGAAAGCACTCATTGCAATGAATGGGAGGCAGTTCTGTCCAAAATCAGGGACAGATTTTTCTCTAGGCCACATAGGCCAAGGTCGCTAGTGCCCATGGCTGCCATGGGAAGAAAGCCAAAATAAAAATTAGGCGCTTTTCTTAAGGAACATTTAACTAGTTAGGCACAATTGTATGTCTATCTAGAGTTTGTTCTTTGTTCTTTCTCTTTCTCTGTCTCTCTCTGAAAACAAATCATTTATAGAAAGGAATAACACTGCAAGTAATTATTTAATACTTGATTATTCTGTGCTTTTATCTGCATTTTTTTAAGTTGGTGACAGGTTCTCTTTAACTGCTGTGATGACTAAATAGAGTTCTGTAATGAAGTACACATAAATCTGCTGGCTGGATAGAAGACTGATTTATATTAATATACAATTTTTCGACTTTCCCAGGCTGGAAATAAGAGATTTTTTTTAACGTTATTATTTTATTCCTGACCATAATAAATACAGACAATTTGCACAAAACCCCTTAGCAATCATTTTAAATGATTCATAACTAATAGGATTGAACATTGTTAATTTATATTTCCACACTATTCAACTTAAAAGTGAAGTGCAGGAAATGAAAATAACAAACATACATACTCACTTAGCTTGCTGCAGCATCGATGTGATGCTACAGCTGTCTCCCACTGGCCCCACTATGAGAATTGAGTGATCAAAGACACTAATCGCTCAAGAAAAGAGGTTGTACTACACTAGGCAGTGACATGGCGGACTTTCAAAGGCAATCACAGGGACATTTTTGGTTATAAAAATATAGATTTAATTACAAAAATACAAATATACAAATAAATTTCAATAAAATATGTTGAGAAAAGTACATAAATACATATTCCTAAGCAATATTTTCGTCTCGCTGGCGCGTTTCGCCTTACGGCTTCTTCAGGACGAGTTTTGAGATTTTATGACAAAAAGGTATTGCTACTTGCATACGTCAATTGAGTTGATGGCCATCCACATACATAAAGGATCATTGGAATCACAGGTAGAGAAGTACCATGTGATAAGTTGGTAAGCTGGAAGTAAAAACAGAAGAACAAAACCGGGACCAGTAAGGCAAAAAACAGGTGGAGGGAGCCTGGAGGAAAAATAAATCCCGACACAAGGCAGCCACACTGCACTGTCCAGTAAAGGGCAGACCGGAGGGTTGAAAGCCTTACAGCCGTGGAGGTTTAGTATGTCCCGGGGGGGGGGTAGCAGCCTCCTCACTGGAGCACTGGACTTTGGAGGGGGTGGGAGTTGCTGGCTCAGGCTCTCAGTGGCACGCTAAGAGACCTGAGCCAGCTGCCGGTCAGGCATCAGAGCAGATCCTGGATGATCGTCTCTGTGACGTCAGTTGACAGCGGGCTTTAGCCCGGTTTTGACTGAGTCTGGGTCACAGGAGTGCAGAACTAGCGAATAAACCCTGCATTGTGCATGGAGGAGACTGTGGGAACCGTGGCTAGGCTAAATACTCATTAAAGTGATTGTAAAGGTTGTTTGTGGCTGTTATTTTTTTATATCAAACATGTTGTACAGTACTTCCATGCTCTGTGCAATGGTTTTGAAAAGAGCAGCCCCAATCCTCTTTTTGGGTGGTTCTCCCGACGGTGCTCCTGACCCCTCCCCTATGCCGAATGCCACCATAGCAAGCCTCTTGCTATGGGGACATTCGAGCAGGCTCACTCCCGACATTGTCCATTCACACACAGACAGCGGCTCAGCCCTGCCCCCACTCTCTCCTTATTGGCTCACTGGCTGTGCTTGACAGCAGCGGGAGCCAATGGCTCCCGCTGCTGTGTGAGCCAATGAGGAGAGAGAGACCTGGGAGAGCCACTGCTCTCATTCACATCGCTGAATCGAGATGGGGCTCAGGTAAGTATAAGAGGGGCTGGACCCAGAAGGCTTTTAACCTTCTGCCTTTAGAACCACTTTTAGTCTAAGTCTGGAGGGGAGGTGGAGTTAATGTATTGCTTACCTTACTCCTGCTCTGGCATTGTCTTTTTCTCCGAAGCTCTGGTCCCTCTGTGTCATCATGTGCAGTGAATGGCTATTAACTCTGCATTGCACATCGAGGAGCCTGGAGTGGGATCACGGTCAGCATAGGTGTGCACCCTAAAGCTCAAACAGACATGCCTGTGTGTGTCTACATATATATGACCCCGGCACATTGATTTCCCTGCCGACGCAGTGAAAGAGAAGAGCATGAACACTTCTCTTATGGCAGAGCCGGTAACAGGGAGATCTTGTTCCTGCTGCTATTCAGAGCAATAATACTAATGTGCATGGTGTGATTAGGGTGTGCCTGGGCACACCTGGCACACCCTGTGCGGATGCCTATGACAGTCAGAGTGTCTTAGAGAGTAGGCAGAGATGTACTGGTCACACGAATCGAGGGTGCCTCACTGCAGGGGTAGATTATGGCTAATTACTGGAGTTCAGCTTTTATGAATTTTGAAAGATTCATCTTGTAGTTATATGACCTTTGTAGTCATTGCTGGAGTTACCACTTGACAAAGTAGATGCGTATCTATGATTTTAGCAGATGCCATGGGCAGTGCTTTGGACACCAAAGTCTGTGTACTTACAGGCTCGGGCAATCCAGGCCCTGTTTGGTAGGTATTTCCATGCTCACAGGACTCCTCGATAATTTTAATTTACAATAGCGGTACGTTATGCCATTTGTTTCTATATAATGTGTTGCCATAACAACCTGAGTTGGTAGGATGATGAGCAACATTAACTGAGCAACAATAATGTACTTGCCATCACTTCTGACAACTCTAAATTGCTTTCCTCTGGCATTGCATTCATCGCACACTTTTCATGTATTTTATGAACAAATTTGAAAGCTTCTATAAAGCTTGTACTGTATGCACAGTATTTTTCATTTCCTTTGAACGGGATGGATATCAGTGACGTATGCACTGCTGAACACAACAGAAACATAACAAAGATCTATTTAATTTCTTCCCATTTTTTGATGTTCATCCCCACCCATCTGCCTTCCTGTATCACATAAAGTCTTCAAGGATTTCAGTGAGCCTCATTGCAAGATCCTGGGAAAGTTGAAGATCACGAAAACTCACAAGAAGGTGCTCCAGCTAAGTTATTACTTACCCCTGCACCAGCCTGTGGTATTTTTTCAATATATTTATCGAGTTTTACAAAGAATAATAATAATATAGCAACAAAGGCATAGTCACAACATATTGAGGTGTGCACAGTAGGGATGAGCCAAACACCCCCCCATTCGGTTCGCACCAGAACCTTCGAACGGCTTGAACATTCACGCGAACATTTAGAACCCCATTGAAGTCTATGGGACTCAAACGTTCAAATTCAAAAGTGCTAATTTTAAAGCCTAATATGCAAGTTATTGTCGTAAAACGGGTTTGAGAACCCGGTTCTTGCCCCAGGGAACCTGTATCAATGGAAAAAAAAGTTTTAAAAATGTTTTTTTTTTTCTGGGAGCAGTGATTTTACTGATGCTTAAAGTGAAAAAAAAAATTGAAAAATTCCTTTAAATATCGTACCTGCTGGGTGTCTATAGTATGCCTGTGAAGTGACACATGTTTAGAACTGTCCCTGCACAAAATGAGATTGCTATAAGAAAAAAGTAATTTAAAACTGCTTGCGGCTTTAATGTAATGTCTGATCCCTGCAATATGGATGAAAATCATTGAGAAAATGGCATGGGTTTCCCCCCTCCCCCCAGGTCATTACCAGCCCCTTTGGCCCTATATACCTTGAACAGCAGTATACAGGCGGTGCAAACAAGACAGGGACTGTAGGTTTATTGTTAAGTAGAATCTGTTTGTAATTTTGAACTGGTACTTTTTTAAAGTGTAGCTCAAGCCAAAAAATCTATTTTTAAGCTTTTCTGAAAACATAGAGAAGGGTAACATTTGTTTTGCTGTCTGTGAGCATCTGTTCACAAGATTGAAATTCACTTTCTGTCCCAATGACAAATTATTTTTTGAAAATTTGGGTTTTTTAGTGAAACAAGGACTGGTGATAAAGCATCAGTGGACAGAAGACATTTGTAAGTTGGATGTTTGAAAGTAGGGGCCTGCCGTATATATAACATAATGGAAAAAATAATGGAAAAAATAAATTGCGCCGTATATACTCTTAGTCTTGGTGGGCACTGGAACGCCCTGCTGTGTGAACTATTATATCAAGAATTGCGATTACATGCCTTTGTTGAACATGGTAGAAAAATTGGGCCTTTGGTGCTGGCGCTGGTGCCACAACACTGTAAGTCCTCACAGTTACTCTTGGTGGGCGCAGGAATGGGCCTTGCTGTGAAATATTAGATCAAGAATTGTAATTACATTCCCCTGTTGAACAGGGGCTGAAAAATCGGGCCTTTGTTGGTGGTGGTGGTGGTGCTGGTGCCACAACACTGTTAGCCCTCACAGTTACTCTTGGTGGGCGCAAGAATGGGCCTTGCTGTGAAATATTAGATCAAGAATTGTAATGACATGCCCTTGTTAACCACTTAAGGACCAGCCCATGTACATATACGTCCACAATATGGCACGTACAGGCACATGGGCGTATGGGTACGTCCTCCCCTATTAGCGGGTGGGGGGTCCGATCGGGACCCCCCCCGCTACATGCGGAGGTCGGGTCCGCTCGGGGAGCGATCCGGGACCACGGCGCGGCTATTTGTTTATAGCCGCTCCGTCGCGATCGCTCCCCGGAGCTGAAGAACGAGGAGAGCCGTGTGTAAACACGGCTTCCCCGTCCTTCACTATGGCGGCGCATCGATCGCGTCATTCCCTTTATAGGGAAGACACGATCGATGACGTCATTCCTACAGCCACACCCCCAAACAGTTGTAAACACATACACAGTGATCCCTAACTCCTACAGCGCCGCCTGTGGTTAACTCCCAAACTGCAACTGTCATTTTCACAATAAAGAATGCAATTTAAATGCATTTTTTGCTGTGAAAATGACAATGGTCCCAAAAATGTGTCAAAATTGTCCGAAGTGTCCGCCATAATGTCGCAGTCACGAAAAAAATTGCTGATCGCCGCCATTAGTAGTAAAAAAATAAAAAAAAATAAAAATGCAATAAAACTATCCCCTATTTTGTAAACACTATAAATTTTGCGCAAACCAATCGATAAACGCTTATTGCGATTTTTTTTACTAAAAATAGGTAGAAGAATACGTATCGGCCTAAACTGAGGAAAAAAAAATGTTTTTATATATGTTTTTGGGGGATATTTATTACAGCAAAAAGTAAAAAATATTGCTTTTTTTTCAAAATTGTTGCTCTATTTTTGTTTATAGCGCAAAAACTAAAAACCGCAGATGTGATCAAATACCACCAAAAGAAAGCTCTATTTGTGGGGAAAAAAGGACGCCAATTTTGTTTGGGAGCCACGTCGCACGACCGCGCAATTGTCTGTTAAAGCGACGCAGTCCCGAACTGTAAAAACCCCTTGGGTCTTTAGGCTGCATATTGGTCCGGGGCTTAAGTGGTTAAACAGGGGCAGAAAAATTGGGCCTTAGGCACTGGTGCTGGTGCCACAACACTGCAACCCCTCACAGATAGTCTAGTTTGAGCACAGGAATGAGCCCGCTGCAAAATATTGCATCAAAAATTGTAATTACACGCCCCTGTTGAACAGGGGCAGAAAAATTGGGCCTTAGGCACTGGTGGCGGTGCCCAGAACCAAAAATGTTCTTACAAGCTATCAGCATGATCATTGAGGAGGAAAAATATAGTCACTCAGCATAACAGGATAGTCACTCAGCATCAGCATTCTTGAAGGGATCTGACATTTCAAAAAAAAATATTCAGTTACATCAGCATCAGGTGCTTGGTAGCTGGTGGTGATCCAAGCCTGATTAATTTTTATTAAGGTCAGTCGATCAACCGAGTCGGTGGAAAGGCGCATCCTGTGATCGGTTACAAAGCCTCCAGCAGCACTGAACGTGCGTTCTGAAAGAACGCTGGATGCAGGACAAGCCAGTAGCTCAATTGCATACTGTGCAAGCTCTGGCCAGTGATCCATCCTCAAGACCCAGTAAGCCAGAGGATTTTCCGTGGGGAAGGTGTCCAATTCTGATCTTGCCCCTAGGTATTCCCGCACCATGTAAAACAGGTGCTGGCGATGGTTGCTGGAACTGTTCATACCTTGGGGCTGCGGACTAAAAAATTGTCTGAACGCATCGACCAGACAGCCACCTTCTCCACCGCTCCTTCTGTGACTGACCGAAGCCTCAGCAACACGTCCAGGACCAGGATTTTGTAACCTCCCAGTCTCTGGGAACGCGTTGCCCAGACCTTTATGCAAGGCCTCCGGAAGATGTTTTTGTAGGATCAGGGAGGCCATACAACGTAGGTTTGCTGAGGCATTCGGTGCAGAGTCCTCTGGGTCACTGAGGACGACAGGATCCACAGCCACCTCGTCCCAGCCACGTACAAGTCCATGGGTTTCTTGGGACTGTAATTGATCCCTTGAAGACTGCTGCTGATGCTGAGTGCTAGGCTCCACCTCCATGCTGACACAATCCTCGTCCTCTTCCTGTGTGATAGGCGGGCAAGCAGGAACACTGTCTGGAAAAAGGGGGCCTTGAGAGGTAAGGAATTCCTCCTCTTCCTCCCTCTGTTCTGCCTCAAGGGCCCTGTCCATTATTCCACGCAGCGTGTGCTCCAACAGGTAAATAAGAGGGACAGTGTCACTGATGCATGCACTGTCACTGCTCATTATCCCCGTGGCCTCCTCAAATGGTGACAGGACAGTGCATGCATCCCTGATCATGGCCCACTGGCGTGGGGAAAAAAACAAGCTCCCCTGACCCTGTCCTGCTGCCATATTGGCACAGATACTCATTGATGGCCCTCTGCTGTGTGTGCTGCTGCTGCAGCATGGCCAACGTAGAGTTCCACCTGGTGGGCATGTCACAGATTAGGCGGTTCTTGGGCAGGTTGTATTCCTTTTGGAGGTCTGCCAGCCGAGGCACTGGCATTATATGACCGTCGGAAATGCACACAGACTTTCCTGGCCTGCTTCAGGACATCCTGTAAGCCCGTGTACCTGCCCAAGAACCGCTGCACCACCAAGTTAAGGGCATGAGCAAAACAGGGCACATGGGTTAGTTGTCCCTATCGCAGGGCGGAGAGGAGGTTGGTGCCATTGTTGCAAACCACCATTCCTGGCTTAAGCTGGCGTGGCATCAACCACCTCTGAGCCTGCCCCTGCAGAGCTGACAGAACCTCTGGCCCAGTGTGGCTCCTGTCCCCCAAGCACACCAGCTCAAGCACCGCATGGCATCTCTTTGCCTGTGTTCCTGCATAGCCCCTTGAACGCACCGCTGGTTCTGAGGACACATCAGCACAGGAAGAGGCCACAGAGGAAGAAGAAGAGGAGGGGGTGGAGGAGAGAGGTGTGTCACAACCAGTAGTAGCATTTTGGAGGCGTGGTGGCGGAACAACCTCCAACACTACTGTACCTTGTCCTGCGTCCTTCCCAGCTGCCAGCAGAGTCACCCAATGTGCTGTGAAAGATATGTAACATCCCTGTCCATGCCTGCTGGACCATGAGTCAGCGGTAATATGCATCTTACCACTGACCGCCCTGTCCATCTTTGACCCTTGTCCCCATAACACCACTTTTTTATGGAGAGACGGAAGGGGCGCCTTACTCCACGGGGCATAACGATTTAAAGAATTGGGAAATTTTGGGCGGAACTGAAAATATGCAGAGTTCAGTTGAACAAACTTAGACACAGAGTGGGCCAGGGTAAAGGATTTTTGACAGTAAAAGAAAGGGAAGATCAGAGAAGACAGGATCAAACAGCCTTTTTGCACAACCCCTTAGGTTCCACAGTGGGTATAACAAGCATGCTTTTCTACATATACAGACTGATTTTACTGTTGTGGGTTTAGAAACATTTTAAATATGTGGGCAAGGGGGTAAACATAGAAATTAAGTTGTGGGTTAGCAATCTATCCCATAAAGCTAGGGAGAAGGACAGGGTTGTGGCCAGGACTGCTGAGTGGACTCTTAGGCCCCTTTCACACTGACACATTTTTCATCCTGCCCTGCAGTCTTCAGTGTGAAAGCCTGAAGGCTTTCACACTGAAGCGGTGCGCTAGCAGGACCGCTCCAAAAGTCCTGCTAGCCACATCTTTGAAGGAGCGGTGTGTTTACCACTCCTCCACCGCTCCTTCCCATTGAAAGTAATGGGAAACCGTGGTAATACAGAGGTGCATTGCCGGCGATATTAACCCTATTTCGGCCGCTAGCGGGGATTATAACTGCACCGCTAGCTGCCGAATATCGTGGTAAAAACGACTGTATAGCGGCGCTAAAAATAGCGCCGCTATACCGCCAGCGCACCTCCCGCACCCAGTGTGAAAGGGGTCTTAGGCCACATCATGAAATCAATGTTGAAAGGTCAGATCGCTTGCCTTTCCATCTGTACCCAATCTCAGCCCATGGTATTTTTAACACTTCTTTTTTTCTGTGCTTTCAGTTAGCGTTTTTTTTTTTGCAGGGTATAAAGGGCTACAAGGTAAGTGGACCTTGCATTTTATGCAGGGTTCCCTTCAAAGCAGAACTCCAGACACAAAAACCTTTATTCAAAGCCCAACTCCAGGAATTTTGAAAAAAAAATCACCTTGCCAGTACACACCAAGTAGCTTTAGGTGCAAACTACAGAGCACACAGCCAGTACACACCAAGTAGCTTTAGGTGCAAACTACAACTACAAACTCCTCTACACACTGTAACATTATCTGACTAGCCTGCCTGCCTGCCTGCTTGCTCTATCTACCTGCAAAAAATGACACTCTCTCTGTCCTCTCTTAACCACTGCAACACACTACACAAGGCCGACCTGCAGGCGGCCTTTTATAGTGTGGGGCGTGTACTAAACCCCCTGAGCCATAATTGGCCAAAGCCACCCTGCAAGCTATGATTGGCCAAGCATGCGGATCATAGTGCATGCTTGGCCAATCATCAGCCAGTGATGCCGCAGTGAATTATGGTCTGTGAAACGTAACTCGAATTTGGCGCAAACGACCCGTTTTGTTCGTATTTCGACGAACGATCGAACATACGAAGTTTGAGTCGAACATAAGTTCGACTAGAAAACGATGCTCATCACTAGTTACGAGTTGTGATGATGTCATCAGTTGATATATGCTCAGCCTCATTGGATAAAACAGAAACCCATCTCAGCGCTCCCAGCAGGCGATGGTTTGGATAATAGACTGAAGCCTAATTTTCCCTTTAAGGATAAATAACATCTGTGTACGAGGCAGCTTTTCTCCTGACATTTGCACAGCTAATTTCAATTCGAAGTCTTACAGAAAGTAAAAATGTAAGCTGTTGGGAATGTTTATATAATAAATTGCCTGTGGCCTGTCTGTCACCCATACAAGTGTAGTCTGGATATATAATGCTAGCTGTGCTTGAATTTAATCAGTACAAGGCACAACATTCATGATGGCGTAACATACTTTAGACTTTTCTGGTTTGATTGTGAATTATCAGTCTTTCGATTGCTAAGAAGACGCACGCACATATGCGAACACACACACACCATACACATCATTTGCAATATCTTTTAAGCTGCTAAATCTACTCTAGAAAAGAACAGTGCTAAGCAATGTGGTGAGATATTAGAAGGACTACTGCTAGAAAAGGCTTAAATTCTAATTCTAACTCTCCGTTAAATTACTTGTAGGATTAGCCATATGGAGGGTGAGGGTCCATTTACACTACCGGGCTTAATAATGCAGGATTTCTTTACTATTTTTTCTTAAAGGAAGACCCTGCTTTCATTAAAAAAAATAATACATATGATTCTGCACAATACATTTTGTAAATTTATGTTACTAAAATAGCCATTTAATTTCCATTTAATAGCTATAATTTTCTAATACGAACATAATACTTAATTGCTTTCTTTGCAGCTGTGGCAAGTGTTACTCCTGTAATCGGCTTATTACATTTCCAAGAATGCAGAGAGTTTGAAATCAAGTTCCATGCATCCATAGCACTGCCTAAGGCCCCGTACACACGATAGAATCCATCCGCAGATAAATCCCAGCAAATGGGTTTCTGCGGATAGATCCTATGGTGTGTACACGCCAGCGGATCTGTTTCCGCGGAGAAATCTCCTCTGGGATGGATTCCAGCAGATCGAATATTTGTTGTGCTACACAACATATCCATCTGCTGGAATCCATTCCAACGGATGGATCCGCTCGTCTGTACAGACTTACCGGATCCATTCGTCCAAAGGGATTCCCCGCACGCGTCGTAATGATTTGACGCATGCGTGGAATTCCTTATATGACAGCGTCGCGCCCGTCGCCGCGTCATAATCGCGGCGACGGCGCGACACGTCATCGGCAGAGGATTTCCGCGCGGATTTCAATGGGATGGTGTGTACACTCCATCCCATCGAAATCAGCGGATATCTTTGAGAGGATTTATCCGTGGAAACGGTCCGCTGGACCGTATCTGCGGATAAATCCTCTCGTGTGTATGGGGCCTAAGTGTAGTGAGCATTCTAGTTATAGCTGATGTATCAATAGCTCCTTACTAAGAAATGGGATTTTTTTTCCCCCCACCAATCTGTCTTTCAGATGTAGGTTTTATTGGATCGTTGGCTGATGGAAAGTAAACTTGCCACTGTTTGAATGGCTGGGCCGTGATAATGTCACTCCTGCATGTGCACACAGGAGTCATTGTTGCGACACGGCTCTCACAATGGGTGACATACTCGAGTGTGGCATCCATTGAAAGTGCAGTGCGCATGCGGCGGTAATGTAACCGGCTGCTACACATGCAGTGGCGTTGGGAGGGGGGCTGGAGCCCCGAATGGGTCCCCGAAAAGCCCCTGGGACTCAGGAATGCACTGTCCAATTGATAGCCCCGCGCGCCGCTGGCCACCACCGAGGAGGGACCGATCCAATCCCGAGTGCGGCCTAGTGACATAGCATGTCCCACCTTCTGTAGCCTGCAGCGCCTATGATGGACGTCCCACTGGTCCAATCCCGGGACCGCGACGTCCATCATAGGTGCTGCAGGCTCCAGAAGGTATGAATTACAATACTGTGAGATCCCCGCTCAGCACTTAGGCAGGCAGCTCTCCTCTTTTCCTCTGGCTGCCTGCTGTGACACACCGGTGCACACTACAGCTGAGGCAGAGCTGAACTGCAGGACACATGAAGTCAGGTAGGTCAGTGTATGTATGTCAGGTAGGTGAGGTCAGTGTATGTATGTCAGGTAGGTCTATGTATGTCAGGTAGGTCTTTGTATGTCAGGTAGGTCAGTGTATGTATGTCAGGTAGGTCTATGTATGTCAGGTAGGTCAGTGTATGCATGTCAGGTATGTCAGTGTATGTATGCCAGATAGGTGAGGTTGGTTGTATGTGTCTACCTTGAGTGTATGTATGTAGGTCAGTGTATGTATGTCAGGTAGGTCAGTGTATGCCAAGTAGGTCAGTATATGTATTTCAGGTAGGTGAGGTCAGTGTATGTTTGTCAGGTAGGTCAGTGTATGTATGTCAGGTAGGTCAGTGTTTCAGGTAGATGAGTTTAGTGGTCATCATTGACAGCAATCAGCAAGTGAGCTTACCCCCCGCCACACAACCCCACCGCCCAGCCAAAAACCCCACGCCACGACCACCCCGAATCCCCCTTTGGTGCTGGCCTCTGACTTCGGGCTGAAGCCCCTGGTCTTTTTGCCACCTAGCAATGCCCCTGTACACATGTAAATATCTCCTAATTGGTACACATTTAGGAGATATTTACTGTACCTATAGGTAAGTCGTATTTTAGGCTTACTTTTGTAGGTACAAGATAAAAAAAAGGAGTTTACTACTGCTTTAATGCCCAATTTAGCAAAATGATCGAATCTGGCATTGATTGAACAAGACAAAAATGGCATGGCCGAGCTATGAGCGACAGATATTGACAGTTTCAAACATCCCAAGTTAAATGGTAGTGGTGGAAATAAATAAATAAAACAGGATCCCTCGATGCATTTTTGTGACCTATTTAAGGGTTCAAAAATTCCTTCAACTGACCTTGTAGGATTGTTTTTTTTTTCCTGCTAGAACTGATCAACTTTGTAATGTCAAAACCATCACTATCTTTCACTCATTGCTAGGAATGAGCTCAGGGGTGTTCAGACATCGTCTGTTCGGTCTAGAAGCCGATAAAGCTGACAGCCGATCTTAGACCGTGGAGGCATTTCCTATCCTGCAGAGGCACATATACACACCCATTGTCAGATTCAGAACATTTTACATAAGATACATTTGGAGGGAGGGAGAGTTCAGGATGGAGTTTGTGAAGGGGGGTGTGTTCCTTTCCTCCTATCAGCTCTCACACACTGTAACTGCAATCTCTCCACCCCCTCCTCCGTGCTGCTGACAGATGAAGAAAGATTTTTAACATGGTCTGCCCTTTTGAAGGGGAGTAGAGAAGATAAGACTGCAGATAAACAAGTAAAACCTAAGTAGGATGATTTGTTTCATCTCTGTGTATCATCTGAGGCTGGTCACATCACTGGGTACATGTGAGGTTTTACATCCACTTTATTAAATCCAAAGGGAAATTTTAAACATACAGTTCCATCCAAAGAAGTAACACAATCACAATAGCAAATAAAAACAAGACACAATAACAAACAATACAATTACAATTTAGCAGCATGTCAATATTAATTAAAATGGAATTTCACCCAAAAGGGCAAGTTCTGCTCGCTTGCATCTTACCCCCCCCCCCTCCACTTCCACATTTGGCACTTTTTGGGGGAGAGGTTCCTGGTTATGATAGGTACCTGCTTCCACTTATGGTCAGATGCGCTGCAGTGATCTGTTTGTCCCCCCTTCCTTCCCCTGTAGCCTTCTGGGACACATCACAAGTCCCAGAAGACTGTGGGACCATTCACAAAGCACAGCGCTGCTCACGCATGAACAGTGGGAAAGTGGCTGTGAAGCTCCAAGGCTTCACCGCCGGTATCCCTTATGTAAGACGCCGACACCTGCACCCAAATGAAGAATCGGCCCCGGTGAGGACATTGCTGGATCCCTGGACATGTAAGTGTCCTTATATTAAAAGTCAGGAGCTACAGTATTTGGAGCGAGCCCGGAGCTCCCCTTTAATAAATCAAATTAAAACAAAATGTATACTGCACTGTAATAAACCTTACCATCCCATTATGGTTGTGCGCTGGAGAATGCCTCCACTGTCTATGATTGGCTGATGAGTTTGACAGCTTCCCAGTGGATTAGCTCACTGGAGTATTTAGACTTATATCTGAACACGCCTGCGCTTATCCCTGCTCAGCGCTGAGATGCTGCAATTTTTGTCCTGCTTGATCCATGTCTGATTGGACATCAATCATTCAGATTATTGCACTGTGTATTTAGGTGTGCCCAAATGGGTCCGAATGGTTAACCCTACCCAAAAATTTATGTTTCTGATTTGAATGGGCAGCGGGGATTTGATCTTCTGTTATGCCATGTACACACGATCAGATTTTCCGTCAGGGCTTGGCTTGCATACATACGGTCACACAAAAGTTCTCTGAACTTTCGACTGTCAAGAACGCCGTGACGTACAACACTACAACGATCCGAGAAATTAAGTTCAATGCTTCCGAGCATGCGTCGAATTGTTTCCGAGCACGTCGGAATTTTGCGCATCGGAATTGCTACAGACGATCAGATTTTCTGGAAAATTTGAGAACCAGCTCTCAATCTTCTGTTGGCGGAAATTCCGACAGCAAAAGTCCGATGGAGCATACACACAGTCGGAATTTCCGTTCAAAAGTTGACATCGGACTTTTGCTGTCGGAATTTCCGGTCGTGTGTACGGGGCATAAGCATTATTACAGATTTCAATTGTGATACTTTCCTGGATTTATTTTGTCTTGGCCCCTTCTGCAAACCCATAGCCAAACCTTTTTCTCTTAGCTACATACTCTGTTTCTTATTTAACAACATCATTAATCCAGCAGAAGAATATGACAACAATATACGACTTCATGGCATTGGTATTTGACCTGAACTCCCGTGGGGATATCCTGCCACTGGAATGCTCAAGAAACACGCATGTGTTTTTAGTCTGTTATCAACCATGAAGCGCTGGAACAAGAGTTTTGGGTGGAGTTGGTCCTGCTTGCCTAGACCGATATTTAATTTCTGGTCGCTTCCTACTGGTCAGTTCAACTACTGGCTTTTTATATCGTATGGGCAGCTAAAAGCCGGATCTTCACCTACGTCTCAACTAGTGTTACCACCTTTTTTTAAAGGTAAACACAAACACTTTAGTGAGGCATGGCACATTTATTTTGTAGTATACTTATCTATAAGATTGTAAAAGACCATGGACACCTTTGGGTGCTCGAAGGTGAGTGGTAATTCAACGCATGTAGTTTTCTGCAGGGAAGAGTGGGTGTGGCCAAACTGTGTTAATGGTGAGAGGGGCTTAATGGGTATGGTTAAATAGAACAAGGCCAATGTGTCCCCTAGTACAACACCCCCCTCCAAGGCCAGTCTGACCCCCCCTCCCAGTATAATCCTTCATCCTCAGGTCAGTCTGTCCCCCAGTATAATCCCCCCAGGTCAGTCTGTCCCCCACTATAATCATTCACCCCTCAATATCAACTGTCCCCAAGCATAATTCCACCAGGTCAGTCTGTCCCCCACTATAATCATTCACCCCTCAATATCAACTGTCCCCAAGCATAATTCCGCCAGGTCAGTCGTTCCCCCAGTACATTTCTCCCCTTCAGGACAATCCCCTTGTATATTCCCCCAGGTCAGTCTGTTCCCAGTATATTCATTCCCCCTCCCCCTCTAGGTCAAGTTGTCCCCAAGTTTAATCCCTCCCCCCGATCAATCATTCCCCTAGAATAACCCCCCAGGTCAGTCTGTCCCCCAGTATAATCCTCCCCCAATCACTCTGTCTCCCAGTATAATCCCTCGAGGTCAGTCTGTCCCCCATTTAATCATCCCCAGGTCAGTCTGTCCCCCAGTATAATCATCCCCAGGTCAATCTGTCCCCCAGTATAATCCCCCCAGGTCAGTCTGTCTCCCACTATAATCATTCACCCCTCAAGATCAACTGTCCCCAAGCATAATTCCGCCAAGTAAGTTGTTCCCCCAGTACAATCCTCCCCTTCAGGACAATCTTTCCCCTTGTATATTCCCCCAGGTCAGTCTGTCCCCAGTATATTTCTTCCCCCTCCCCATCTAGGTCAAGTTGTCCCCCAGTTTAATCCCTCCCCCAGATCAACCATTCCCCTAGAATAACCCCCCAGGTCAGTCTGTCCCCCAGTATAATCCTCCCCCAATCAGTCTGTCTCCCAGTATAATCCCTCGAGGTCAGTCTGTCCCCCATTTAATCATCCCCATGGGCGTTCGCTGAATTTTTTTCAGAGGGGGGCGCTTCGGCAGCAGTGATACACATTTGCATTTAACCCTTTCTTAAACCGATAATGCGGTCATCTGGCAGTGTGAAATAGCTCTTAAGATGATTCAGCTTCACTCCATGCCCATATAAATATAGCCTAGAGAATGTACAGACCCCCCTTCAGCACAGACCCCTCCATTTAGCACAGATGGACCCCCCTTCAGCACAGACCCCCATTCTGCACAGACCCCTCCATTCAGCACACATGTACCCCCCCTTCAGCACAGACCCCTCCATTCAGCACAGACCCCCCTTCAGCACAGATGGACCCCCTCCCCCATCCCATTCAGTACCTCAGATCAGCCATCAGCGCGGCACAGGCACAGCAGGTTCCCTCCCCCTGTGTACACATAAACACCGGAGGGGGAGGTGGCTTCACTCTGCTCGCTGTGAATGTGTGACATCCGGGCCAAGACCGCTCAGACAACCCACTCTTCAACACCTTTTCGATTTTCCAGGGGGGTCAATTGCCCCCCCCCCCCTTGCCCTATGGAGCGGATCCCCATGATCATCCCCAGGTCAGTCTGTCCCCCAGTATAATCCCCCTTGGGTAAGTCTGTCCCCCAGTATAATCCCCCTCAGGTCAGTCAGAATGTGCGTTTTGATGAAAGTGCATCAAAGTCCTGCATGTTGCGTCATCTTTCATCAAAACACACATTCTAATAAAGTTCAATGGTTGTGTTCCTAAAATGACATATAAAAACACGTTGTGCCAAAAAATGCTCCGCACACATGTGAACCGGCCAGAAGTACTAGAATTTGACATGGCATCAACCTCATGCAATCTCTTGTAGAGCAGATCTCAGACTGGGAGAGGGAGGGGCAGGACTTGGAGCTAATTAGGTTCACAGCAAGAAGGCCTGCTGAAAAGAACCCTCTAATAGGTCTCTTTCAGATGGAGGGCTAAAAATGGGTGGCTGAGCCTCAGTTTTACCTCCCCCATGGCTGCCCACCCGAACTATTCACATGCCGAGGCCCCCGATGCTTCGCTACACTGCCAAGGCATTTTTAACTTGGGGTGTGGAGTTTGACAAGTGGCACTGCTTCTGAATTGCATGTGTTGTGGTAGTGTGGCATTATAGTGTTAAATCTGGCAGTGACACCTCCTCACCACCTGTCAAACACCCTCTGAAAAGTGATCTGAACACAATTCACCCTTCAGAGGGCATCACATTCCACTGTAAGTGTGAAAGAGCCCATAGGAGGAGACAGCACAATGATCAGAGGGATGACTTCATCAGTTTTCAGCTGCTCTTCCACTGTCCAATCAGCGGTCTGAGGGTGGAAGCAAAGGACACCACTGTATTTTTAACTATAAGTGGTGCCATCTGCATGGCTGTGTTGTGTGTAAATCTCAGGACTGAATAAACAGAAGTGGAAATCCTTTGTCAGGTAAAACAGCTCCCATATAAGTATTTTATCTGAGTATTTAGCTGTCTGGAGGCCTACTTTAAACCATGCACAGGTGTACTGTAACAATATAAACCATGCTCTTTTAATTCTGGACATTTAGTTAAAGACTGTCTGCAGCGGCGCCACGGAGCACATTTACGGACGTTTATTCTGGGGCAGATGAAGATCGAATGGACAGTCATTTCAGCCTAATGTTTCCACTGTTACAGCCGAACACTCTACATCGCTGTCACTTTTTGCTATCCGCCATTGCTTATCATGCAAATTGTTTTACGCTGCGCCGTACTTTCCAAACCAGATGGACAATATATTTGTTATACGGAGGAAAGTGACCAGGATTTAGCTTGGCAGAAGCCAGGTGTCATTTTCTGATTGCCTGCTAGATGGCGCTGTGGCATACCAAATGACAAGAGGCATTTGGGAAAGGCTGCGTATTGGACATCAATAGTGTACTGGTTAAAATATTATGATTTATTTAATAAACGTACCCTTTTGCAAAATCTAATTAAAAATATATGTGGGAAAGGTATTCAGTGTTTAGTGTAAATATTTAATGACAAGTCACAAAAACAAATTGTTTCGCAAATATGGTTTGCATTTGCAGCGGAGGCTAATAGTGCTGTCTATTGAATAGAAAGATTTTGTTGTGTGTTTACCAGGAATGCTGTGCGTTTCCGATTAGAAATTCAACGCCTAATGCACCATCATCCTGGGAAAGACATAGGAACGCAAATATAGGTAGCTAACCTTTGGCTATATACAATTACATGCGTAATTAACGGCAGACATTTATAAATCTAAATTAAAACTCCACAGTTGCACAGCTATAGAGGCTCCTGTACTAAAAATCCTTACTCTGACTGAACACTGTGAACAGCTCACAGTGTGCATTGGAAGTCAGATAGAGTCCACCTCAGACGATCGTTTTTTTCTATCGTTTTTTTAACCATCAGATAATTTTAAAACAAGTTCCTAGTTTTTTCACCGATGGATAAAAAAACGATGGGGCCCACACACATCAGACCATGTTCATCAAACGAACCGATCGTGTGTACGCGGCATTAGAGAAACACGGAGACCCAGTGATGACATAGCTCCCAACTGTCCCTGATTTGGAACAGAGTCCCTCTGTCCCTCATTTGTCCCTCATTTTGGTCTGATCTATATAATTGTATATAAAATGAACTACCCACCTATAAAAAAGTGTTTCCCAGTGCTAAACCTTTCATTCATATTCTAAAGTGCTGCATAAATTCCAAAATATAATAGGAAGAAATCTGCGCTAACCTTTGTGGCTAAAGGGGTGCTGCAGCTCGTAGGTAGCCTAAATACTAAAGCTCAAAAACATGTGAATAAAAAGAAAAACAAGCGTGCATCCACTCTGAGTGAAATCATTTATGTGAAAAATTATCAAAAATATGACACATTAAGTCTCACAAGTGCAATCATTCAAACAAGATATTCATAAATAATACCAACGTGAAAAACAGTTGAGAAACTGATCAAAATAAATATGAGATTATTATAAAGTGACTGTGTATATTCAAAACAGACAAATAAAAAGTCGATATAAATAAGGTAAAGTGGCCACGATATGGAACCCCCTGTAAATCTTCCAATACTCTGAAGCCAGGAGAATAATATCAATGCCGCTTACCAGATTCGTAGGATCTCAAATTATAGGGATCAAAGACGCCTGTGCATCAGCCTGCCGGCAGGAATCCAATCCTCCTGTAGTTCAATTCAAGAATAGTACGCCTTCGATTGCAGCGGGATACTCGGTTTCAGTGGCCGCTGGTGCTCAAAATTTTTGGGGGGCGCAAACAGTAGAGGACAAAAGAAAAGGACTTCATTGTGTAGTATGTCCCAAAAAGGTTTATTCCTAAAACAGCAGCAAACTCTTACATCCAAAAAGACACAGTAAAAAAAAATTAAACAGCCGTGGCTTATACAAGGCATCGTCTGGGAACGGAGGCTGCCATTCCCTGTCGATGGGACTACTGGGTCAAAAATAAGAAATTAAATGATGTAATGAAAATACACAATTTGTAGTGGAAAAAAAATCATTAGAATGTAGATGAGGGAGAACGCAGGTAATTCAAAATGTAAGCACATTAAACTTCAGCTTTAAAATAAACTCCTCACACATTTTAAACATTTAAAGAAGAAGTGTGGACTTATGAAAAAAGACACAATTACCTTCTTGCTGTAGCATGAGTCTGATGCTGCAGCTGTCCCCCTCTGGCTCCAACACAGAGAACTGAGCGATCACATGACTGCTGATCGCTCAGTTATTGGTCCGATCTGAGCAGAGAGTAATCACTGTCAGCTCTCTGATCATCCGACGAACGATCTGTCGATTTTTCGGATCGTGAGTACGGTGCTTTTAACAGCTGTTAGACAAAAAAGCTGGATGTGCAGACTATAAAATTGTTGTCATATATGAACTCAATGTCCCATTTCAGTTTAATTAGTAAGTTTTTTTGAAAAAAAAAAAAAATTGTAAGAGCAAGACTACACATGCTCACAAACGAAAGAATACATACAGAACTAGTCAACACATTACGTCACTTCTGATGTTGTATTCTGTCGTACGAGAATTTTTGTATGGTGAGTAACCTCTTCACTTTGAGACTAGCATGCTACAAAAAAGGGCGAACGGTCGTTCGAAAATCTAATTGTGTGTATGAGGCTTAAAGGGGTTGAAAAGGTATTTTTTTCCCCCTAAATAGCTTCCTTTACCTTAGTGCAGTCCTCCTTCTCTTACCTCATCCTTCGATTTTTCGATATTTCTTCTGAGAAATCATCACTTCCTGTTCTTCTGTCTGTAACTACACACAGTAATGCAAGGCTTTCTCCCTGGTGTGAAGAAAGCCTCGAGGGGGGAGGGGGCAAAGCAGGAGGGTCAGGACGCTCTCTACTTTGCAGATAGAGAAAGGAGCTGTGTGTTAGTGGGCATCCTGACACTCCTGCTTGCCCCCTTCCCCCCTTTAAGAGGCTTTCTTCACACCAGGGAGAAAGCCTACCATTACTGCATGTAGTTACAGACAGAAGAACAGGAAGTGAGGATTTTTTTTTAGAAGAAATAAGGACATTTAAAAGCAAAATGGAAGGATGAGATAAGTGAAGGAGGACTGCACTAAGGTAAAGGAAGCTATTTAGGGATTTTTTTTTTACCTTTACAACCCTTTTAAGTGTGTTAAAGCTAAACTAAACCCATCTAGTTAACCAATTCTCAAAATGGTTGCATTCAAGGCATGCCATGAATGATAACTGTCACAGTTGCTAGTGCTCTAAACTGAACTAAAACTGTCAAATGGCTGCTGTCATAACTGATCACATAAGCAGCACCATTACAACTGAAGATCAAGCGGAGGCTAAGATGGCACCTTTGGCTGAAAAGAATAGAAGGGTTTAGTTCCATTTTAAGTTAAGCTGCGTTCCTTTAACCGCTTTAGTACCAACCAATATAAAATTACCAGGCCATTTTTTAGTGCTGTGATAGTTTGGCTGATAATTACTCCATCATGCAACACTTTACTCATTCATTTCATATCCTTTAGACAGATAGAACAGGCTCCACCCAACATGTTTCGTCATAACTTATATTGTCCGGGGCTAGCTTCAGTCTACACCAAGTGCTGCACGATTTTTGTATTTAAGCTATGTCAGTCTTTATTAGTTGACGTGTCAGCTGCCATAGAGACCTTGGAGCGCAATTTCTTCCTTTATTTTGTAACTTTATTCATAGTAATGTGTCAAATGTCATTTGAAATGTATTCCTTTAGGAATGCGAGTGTCCAAAATGTCGATGTGTACTCTAAAAGACTCTTTAAATTTATGCCTTTTGCAAAATGTTTTACTACATTTGTGCTAATGTGTTATGATAAATTTAAAGAATTTCTGGGACACCCAGAGCATCCCAATGTTTGCTTTACCAGTTCTACATCAGCCTCTACCAAGTCCAAAGACGTGAGTTTTGACTAGACTGGCTCTTTAAAAGTGTCATGTTATTTTTTTTCCTTCTGCTTCTTTTATGTGCAAGATCTTTTCTTTGGCTACAAAGTTCAGTCTTTCCCATTAAGCATTTACAGATAAACGCTTAAGACATTTCACAGATAGAGAACACAAATGAATGGATTTGAAAGGCAGTGACAAATGTCAGCATGTCAATAGTGATCCATAAACATAATGGACTTGAGCCCGGGAAGAGAGACAGAATGTAACCAGCACTTTTCCTTTTTGCAACCAGGGAAACTGCCTAGATGTGTCATCTCTTTGATAAAATAAATAATTAAAGCACACAGCTTCGAGACAGTGCTATCAATGCATCACGCTTATATTAGTCAAAGAACTGCGCTGTAAGACTGTCTGCTGGCCTACGGATCTCTTTAAGAAACAACAGATCCACCCTTCTTGTCACAATAGCTGTACCTCTAAACTTGCCATGACTTTTTCTCCTATCTTTGGGGACTTTTGCTTTTTGATGAAAACCTCCAGGAGCAGTCATTGTCTGCGGGAGAAAGCAACACGTTTCAAGTACTAGTTATACCATTTTATACATACAGAATATTTGCTGTATTTTATTCATGTTTTCATCTATATTGTCATAAAAAAATATAGGACACCTAAAGTCAGGGCCACCATCAGCCGATAAAACTGTAGGGGGCCCGAGGGACCCACCCGGACCAGAAGGCAGGATGAGTGAAGGGGAGCCATGTTGTGTACTATAGAAACGATCTCGCAGCTTCTGCTGCTCTCCCTGTCATTGAGCTTAGACATCGAGCTCTTTACTGTCACCTCTGGCTACTATGTGCATGTGCACCCCTAGTGTGAACTGCTTGTACTGTGCTCCTCTGTGCCAGCAACATGTCAGCTTTGTGAAAACAAGCTGGGACTAGGTAGGAAGATTTCCTTTACAAGTAGGGGCTGTGAAGGAAAGGGAGGGAGGCTGTTTGTGTACAGAGAGGATTGTTGGTGTTCAGACTTGGGGGGCCCAGGCATAAAGCTGTGTAGGGGCCCAAAAAATTCTGATGGCTGCCCTGCCTAAAGTCATCACAGAACAAGGGAAACTGTCAAAGAGATTGGCCCCTTACTTTCTTAGTTACCGGTGTGTCTCTAGGGCAGGATGTAAAGGGAAATCTCCCTGGTGGGACACAGCAACAACACAACTAAACAAACAAAAAAAGTTTGGATTTACTTGTGGCTTAATGCAGGGTTTCTCAACCAAGGTTCTATGGAAGAACCCTATGGTTCCTCTAGAGCGGGGATATGCAATTAGCGGACCTCCAGCTGTTGCAGAACTACAAATCCCATGAGGCATAGCAAGGCTCTGACAGCCACGAGCATGACACCCAGAGGCAGAGGCATGACGGGATTTGTAGTTTTGCAACATCTGGAGGTCCGCTAATTGCATATCCCTGCTCTAGAGGTTGCTATGGGTTCCTTGAGCAATGAGCAATTTCCCACTGACACCATTGATCTTTTTAGCTATCTTGTTGATCACAAGTGTAAGGGGCATTCTTCCCACTAACCATCACACTAACATATCCAGATTTGTATGTATAGTAATTTTAGCAGGGGTTCCATGAGAGCGGAAAGTTATTTCAAGGGTTCCACTGCATTGAAAAGGTTAAGAAAGGCTGGCTTAGTGGTTAGAACTTCTGTCTTGCAGCACTAGGGCTCTTGCTTTGAATAACAACTAGGAAACTACGTGCATGGAGTTTGCATGTTCTCACTGTTCTTTCATGGATTTCCTCCGGGTACTCCGGTTTTCTCCCATACTCTCCCATACTCCCATACCAAAGACATGCTGGTAGGCTATTTGGCTTCTGTCTAAATTGGCCCTAGCATGTGTACATATGCATGAGAGATAGGAACCCTAGGTAGTAAGCTCAGGGATTGATGTACATTGATGTAGGATTGATTACACTGTAAATCGTTGGTGCTATAGAAATAACTGATAAATAAATAAAATTCATACACTTTAATAGTCAGTTGTTGTAAGCAGTACTAACCTCTTTAGGACAGTTGTTGCTGGAAACAGTGTTTGAATTTAAAGTAGAACTATAGGAAAAACGTTTTTTTTATTATGGATAGAGTAAAGCCTTGTACACACAATCAGATTTTCGGACGACAGTTTGTTTGCTTTTTGTTGCATACTAGTCTCATGTCGAAAGTGAAGAGGTTACTCACCATACAACAATTCTTGTACGGCAGAATACAACTTCAGAAGTGAAGTAATATGTTGAATAGTTTTGTATGTATTTTTTTGTTTCTGAGCATGCGTAGTCTTGGACGAAAACCTTACTAATTAAACAAAAATCGGACGTTGAGTTCACGTACGACAACATTTTTTATAGTCTGCACATCCAGCTTTTATTGTAAGAAAAAACGGAATTGGCTGTCGAAAACACCATGTTTACGATCTGAAAATCGTCAGATTGTTTGTTGCACAAAATGTTACTTCCGATTTTCATATTGTGTGTACAGGCCTTAAGGGAGGGTTATATTTTAGCCATCTGTGTCCCTTTGGGGAGATTTGCCTTCACTCTTCCTGTCCCATGGTCAGAACAGGAAGTAAGAGGAAATCCCCTCAAAATAGCAGGAATATCTTAAGAACCCCAAGGTCACCAGAACTAGTGTTCCAATTGGAAGATTTTGCCTCTATTCCTGTTCTGGGGTCAGCCCAAAATTTGGGATTTTCTTATACTTTCACTTTAAATGATAATGGTAAACAGGGGCACAGACAGCAATAAAAACTGACTGGTTTTCTAATCCATTTGTACTATATCCAGAACTGAAAAACACGTTTTGCCTTTAGTTATACTTAAAAGCTGTACTCAAGCTTTTGATACACTTTACAGCTTGGCTCAAATGAACTATGTCTCTCACCAGGGGCGTTGCTAGGTGGGAAAAAGACCAGGGGCTTCAGCAGGAAGTCCAGGGCCTGAAACCGGGGGGGGGGGGATGGTGTATGTGATGTAGGCTTTTTTTGGCTGGGCCGTGACCTACCCGGCCTACATACACTGCCCTACATACACTGATGGTAGTGACCTACATACACTGACCTACATACACTGATGGTAGTGATCTACATACACTGATCTACCTACACTGACCTACCTAACCTACCTACCTACAATGACCTACCTACACTGACCTACCTGACCTACATACACTGACGGTAGTGACCTACATACACTGACCTAAATACACTGATGGTAGTGACCTACATGCACTGACGGTAGTGACCTACATACACTGACCTACCTAACCTACCTACAATGACCTACCTACACTCACCTTCCTGACCTACATACACTGACGGTAGTGACCTACATACACTGACCCACATACACGGACCCACATACACGGAACTACCTCACCTACCTGCACTGACCTACATACACTGACGGTAGTGACCTACATACACTGACCTACCTACACTGACCTACCTGACCTACCTGACCTACCTACACTGACCTACCTGATCTACCTACACTTACCTACCTATACTGATCTACCTGACTTACATACACTGACGATAGTGACCTATATACACTGACCTACCTACACTGACCTACATACACTGACATTTACATACACTGTGACGAGAGAAGAGATAATGGGAGAATAATAGAGGGTGGAAAGGTAAGGTGGTAAAACTAGAGGGTCTGGAAAAATACTTGAGAAATTGGTGACCATTGGTGAGGAGGAAGGGACTGAAAAACTGTTGTAAGGGTTGGAGATGCAGAAGGAAATTGGATGAGCAGGAGATGGGATTTGACCAAAGAAAATTGTTTTCATTGCTGTTTGTTTCGCCATTAGAGAAATCTTACGAGTACTATTTAACCACTTAAGACCCGGACCATTATGCAGGTTAAGGACCTTGCCCCTTTTTGCGATTCGGCACTGCGTCGTTTTAACTGACAATTGCGCGGTCGTGCGACGTGGCTCCCAAACAAATTGGTGTCCATTTTTTTCCCACAAATAGAGCTTTCTTTTGGTGGTATTTGATCACCTCTGCGGTTTTTATTTTTTGCGCTATAAACAAAAATAGAGCGACAATTTTGAATCTGCGATTTTGTTCGTGACTGCTACATTATGGCGGACACATCGGACACTTTTGACACATTTTTGGGACCATTGTCATTTTCACAGCAAAAAATGCTATACAAATGCACTGATTACTGTGAAAATGACAATGGCAGTGAAGGGGTTAACTGTTAGGTGGCACCAAGGGGTTAAGTGTGCCCTAAGGGAGTGATTCTTACTGTAGGGGGGTGTGGCTGTAGGCGTGACGTCACTGATCGTCGTTCCCTATATCAGGGAACAGACGATCAGTGTCCCTGCCACATTGAAGAACAGGGAAGGTGTGTTTACACACACCTCTCCCCGTTCTTCAGCTCCTGTGACCGATCGCGGGACAATGGCGGCGATCGTGGAGTTTCGGACCGGGTCTCGCGCGCGACCCACGGCTGGGCTCTTAAAGGCAACGTACAGGTACGTGCCTGTACCCAGCCGTGCCATTCTGCCAATGTAAATGTGCAGGAGGCAGTCCTTAAGTGGTTAAAGCCCTGGCCAGCCATACAACTAGTACTGTAGACCAGCCTTTTTCAACAAGGGTGCCTTCAGGTGTGCCTAAAATTGGTGTGCCTAAAATTGATAAAACTTGTCTAAAAATTGTATACAAGACAATGTGTAGATCAAGTCTGTCTTTAAGTTTCACAAAGCCACAGGTTTCCATTGTGCATCATCACAACCTTCTAGCTATCGGCATCCTAACAACCAATGACATGACTGGTTGATAAGGAGGACGTTGGGCACCTGCACAGCCCCTCCCCTGCCCCTCTCTGTCAGCACTGGGTCACATTAGCTGAGTGAGGATGTAAAAATTAGGGAGACAATAAATATTGAAATACTAGTCAGAAAAGTGTGCAAAGATGTATTTGCTTTGGAAGCATAAATCAATTCCAACGTTGGCTGTCGTTTTTCGGGTTCTAAAAAAATGACGTTTTTTTTAATGTCATTAAAAACGATCGTGTGTGGGCTCCAGAGCATTTTTCACGATCTAAAAAATGGCCATTAAAAGTTTCAAAACATGCTCTATTTTTTCACAACGTTTTTAACGTTGTCATTTTCAAGGTTACAAAAAATGGTCGTGTGTGGGCTTTAACAACGTGAAAAAACCACGCATGCTCAGAAGCAAGTTATGAGACGGGAGCGCTCGTTCTGGTAAAACTAGCGTTCGTAATGGAGTAAGCACATTCATCACGCTGTAACAGACAGAAAAGCGCAAATCATCTTTTACTAACATGATATCAGCAAAAGCAGCCCCAAGGGTGGTGCCATCCGAATGGAACTTCCCCTTTATAGTGCCGTTGTGCGTGTTGTACGTCACCGCGCTTTGCTAGAGCATTTTTTTTCACGATCATGTGTAGGCAAGGCCGGCTTAATGATTGGGTTGAAAAAAAGTTTGTTTTTTCTTGACCCTTAAAAACAACGAGCTAGATTCACGTAGCTCGGCGTATATTTTGGCCAGCGTAGCGCATCTCATATGCGCTACGCCGATGTAAAATAGGGAGCCCAGACCAGTATTCACAAAGATCTGGCGCCGTAAGTTGCGCCGGCGTAGTGTAAATAGGCTGGCGTAAGCCCGCCTAATTCAAAATAGGCAGGTAGGGGGTGTGCTCCATGTAAATTAGCCGTGACCCCATGTAAATGAATGGCCGTCGGCAAATACTCCCTAAGAAATATCGGCTCAATGCTTTCGACGTCAACATAACCTACGCACAGCCCCATTCATGTACCACTTACGTAAACAACGTAAAATTTGACGGCCGTCCATACATTGGCTGCGCCTCATATAGCAGGGGTAACGTTACGCCAGACGCAAGCCTTACGTAAACAGCGTAGCGGGCGCAAGTGCGTTTGTGAATCGGCGTATCTAGGTCATTTACATATTCTACGCGTAAATCTACGGAAGCGCCCCTAACGGCCAACGTAAATATGCACCCAAGGTACGACGGCGTACTAACACTTACGTCGGTTGGAGGAAGCTGAAATTCAGGCGTATCTAGCTCCCAGAATAGCACGCATAGATACGATGGCGCATCTTCTAACTTAAAGGGGTGGATCCCCTAAAAATAAACTTTTAACATTGCATTTCCCACATTAATGACAAATAGAATCGGCTGGTTTTATAAAAAAAAAAAACGTCCGTAAGTACCGTTTGCTGTAGTCGTTCTCACCGCCACTTCCGGGTACGATGGTGGGGCTGGGCATTCCTAATTGATGGACAGGCATCAGACCGACGCATACATCGTGTCACGAGATGCCGAAAAAAGCCGAACGTTGGTGCGGCTCTATACGGCGCATGCGCACTGACGTTCGGCTTCTTTCGGCATCTCGTGACGCGATGTATGCGTCGGTCGGATTCCTGTCCATCAATTAGGAATGCCCAGCCCCACCATCGTACCCGGAAGTGGCGGTGAGAACGGCTACAGCAAACGGTACTTACGGACGTTTTTTTTTTAATAAAACCAGCCGATTCTATTTGTCATTAATGTGGGAAATGCAATGTTAAAAGTTTATTTTTAGGGGAACCACCCCTTTAAGGCTTCCTGAATCTAGCTCAACATTTTTTAGAACCCGAAAAACGGTCGTGTGTCCGCGGCATTAGTTTTGTTTTTTACATTTTAGAATGGGGTGCCTCAACATTGTCCATCGTTTTAAAGGGTGCCTTGACTGAAAAAAGGTTGAGAAGCACTGCTGTAGACCTTGAATTGCTGTTGGATACTTGATGGAGTTTACAGTGAGGTGGCTTCTGGTATCATAGATGGAGACTTCTTCCAAGCGGTCCACCCGGGAACATCTGTTTATGCTTCATCAGCTAAATGACTGTTTGATCACCAATTACTGCACAACAAATGTTGATTGTCATAATCTATATCTGTCTGCTAATGTCCATCGGTCTCCATAAATGGTAGTTTTGTGTACAGAATAACATACTCCCTTCAGTAAGTTATTAAGGATATTAAGATTCACCTTGGAGCTTTGTGACCTTTATAAATATATTCAGCCTGAAGCCTTGTGCATTTATATGATCACTGAACTCCTTGGTGAATCCTAATGTCATTACTATTTAACCTAGGGGGTACATTAATGCATACATAATACACAAGTGATATATAGGTACATTAAAATAGAACTGCACTCAGAAGAAAAAAAAAATGCATATATTATGCAGGCTCCAAACCATAATAAGACAGCATTTATTGTTTATTTGAGTACTCTCTGTAATTCAAAGCTATTACCTGTTTATCCTGCTAGCAGATTCTTTATTTTTCCACTTCATTAGGGTGACAACACTATTCATTCTGCAGTAAAGTCACTACATTGTTGTCACCCTGTGGACAAGGCAGTCTTAGACGGACATCATTTTGGAGGGATATCTAGTAGGTGACACGCACATTAAAGCGACAACAAATTCCGACAACAAATGTTCGATGTGTAAAATAAATTGGGGGGATCCACGCTTAGGATAAGGAGATGTTAAGCTGCTGCCTCCCTGACAAGTCTCAAAGAGACCTGGAAATATTAAATAATTGGATTAGAGGGTGGTGGCGCTGCTTGTGCTTATTGTTAAGTGTCCACAAGATGTCCTATGTGTAGTAAGATATTATGTTTGTAGGGGAGCTTCAATTACTAGGAGAGACCAATGGAGGTGGGTCTCCTAGACCTGCATGTCGTTATGTCCAAACGTCCAGGTGCTACCCCCTATTATTGCTTATAATCAACACTGGTGACCCAATGATCTGTTGGTTCTTCCAGTGAAATTGATGTATATGTTTCAAAAGGGTGTAGAGGCAGCCAGTAGATTAAATTTCAGTTCTGATGATATCCTATGTACTTTTATCTAATTCAGATAGATGTATCCGATTATATTCAAAGGTGTCTCAGGTGGTTCCAAAGTGTAACCTCTAAGTGATAATATGTGCAATAGGTGCACAGATCCAGTGTTCCGTGAGATCCAAATTAAAAAATAGAAAACACAAAAAATAATTATAAAGTGTCCCCCAGGGTACTATAAAATGGGTGATAATTCAGGGTTTGACACCCTAAATTTGCTGTGAGATAGAGTGTTATGCAAAATTTATATAAATTGTTAGTGCCTTTTCCAGGACACTGTGCAAGCAAAAAGTAAAATGTATACTGTAGGCCTTAGTGTAGATCAACTCTGGCATCAGGTGAGTTGAAAAATGAGTGTAAGGAAAAAATAAATAAAAAGAAACAATACAGTGTGATTAGGACCACCAACAAATTTTGTCAGGTCTTAAACCAAAAAATGAGTGCAAAGCGACAATTGATTAAATGTGAATATATACCGTCCCTCGATAGGGTACACAGAGTAATGGTATTAAAAAATATATATGTTTGCTGTTAATTGTCACTTATGAGTGGAAAAAACAGCAACAGTGAAAAGTGAACATGTGAGGAGTGAAGTTGAACGTCCGGGCTCAAATATATAGTTAATCAGAATAAACAAACAACCCTCGGTGGGTGTAGGCAACTGATTGCTAGAAAGGTCTCTTGGTTAGCCGGGATCTCAGAGACCAAACAAAAGTTCAGTTTGGAAACAATGTATCACTGATGACAAAGTGCATATTTAAGGAAAAGCAAAATAGTGACTTCATGTGATTTTCTTCTTGATGGATTTTAACGTGACTTTTGTGCTCCCCCTGCTGGGTCCCCACTCACCAGATGTTGGCACCCCTAGGGGCAAAAGGCAATGGTGGTGGTACCTCGGTATTTGTTGTTGCGCTGGTTTATATTTCTAAACGACAGGAAAATTCTTTATCACCTCTCCAGAGGGGGAGGGAAGAGAATCCAAACAGCTTCCAGGTGTCCAAAGGATAGTAATTAAAAAAGAAAAAAAGAAATCCACATAGCGTGACACTGCGTTTGCAAGAGAAAAAGACCAATCGTCTTTATTTAAAAAATGTAACCATATATAGATCTGCTAATTTTTAGGTGGTTTGACAAACCAACCAGTAATCCCAAATCCCCGTGGGATATATATAAGAGTTAGCAGAAAAATAGTTTTAAAAAAACATTTCCAGGAAATAGTTAACAAAAAATGAATAAAATTAAAAATAAAATTAAAACTCAGAGGGCCATTCAAAAACAAGGATGCAGATTTGGATAAAATAAAAATGAGCTGCAATGGCACAATAAGCCCTGTTATCCGTTCCTACTCACGAGCTACTGAGCGAAGCCTGTGTCACACGATACCGCCGTGCAGTCAGCAGAGAGCGTTCGGGGCTTCCCGTTCAGGCAAATCGCGGCTCGGAGGACAACGATACAGTCAGCTGGTGGGCCGTGCGTACGTGTGTGCTTGCGTCTAGGTCAACTGACGCGTTTCGTCGTATGACGTTCTCAAAGGCGATTCAAGCACCAGACGTACGCTATTGATTTTTATACAAGGCTTTAGATGTGTCCCGCCTGTAGTGAGGAGTTTGATTGCTGGCTATACGGTTACTTTCAGCCCATAGTCCTCCCACCCATTAACCCTTGGTAGAATCCAATTGTATTAAGGGGAAGGACACAGCCGGCGCCAAAGATAAAAATAGCTCTTTCTATTAGGATTTATATTAATATGATAAACAACTTAGCTGGCTACTCAATTAATGCTGCCACAATGTGAACATGTACCAAGTAAAGGTCTTAAGTTGAAAACTCCATTGTACTGCAAACTAATATATGCATATACACAACAAAAAAATATATAATAGTAATAGTAAATGAATTAATTTTTAAAAAGATGTAGGTTGGTAATATATTTTCCCTGACCTTAATGGTTAAGGAGAGATAATAAAGGAATGATATCCAAGTTCAGAGTGTATATAAGGTAATTGTAATTAAAGTATATGACTAGAGTCAGAGTGAAGGAATCCTGCCCAAGTTCCATAGTTACCCAATACTGTAAATAATTATATACAGAGAGCTCATTGTGTTTGTGATGTGTTTTCCTATATACATAGTGGACAAGCCCTGTATGAGAGGACCCGTCATTTACCCATGGGGGGGAAAATACCCCCATTCAGTAATGTGTTGTCATATCGGGGCGATCCACTAGGTAGATAATCTATATACAGAGAGGGAAAGAGGATGGTTTCATACACCTCCCTGAGTGAGTGTAACGGGAAGTTCTTATTTTGAAAACAGATGCATAAGTAGAAATTATATATAAAATACTAAATATATATGTGTTAAAAGATGTAAACGAAAGTTTGAAAGATGCCTTTCATTGATGCCCATTCCTATATACTGGGCAATTTCTATACTTTGGGTAAAGCCTATCATCTGATTCAGATTATTAAGATTGGCTTATGGAAGGACTGGTGGGTTACCCCACATCTTTTTTCCTTTCCAATTAAATTTATTTGTGGAGTATAGTTGCCTGATGCCTAAGGATAAGGTATGTTGTAATCCGAAACCCAAATTCTTTTGTTTGGGATTAAATGGTTTGGAGATTTTCATTTTTAGTTTGAATCATATGTTGGTTCTTTATATGTGGTAACTTTATCTATTTCTTGTAGACTTGGTCAGGAGGAAAGGAAGTGATACTTCTGGGTTTGGATTCGTCTGTTGGTTCTATCAGAGAGTGCTCTTAGTGGGAAATTGGTATAATGTTGATCAGAGAAGATATATTTTATCTGAAATATTGGCTATAAAGTTCAGATCTCAAATGGGGCATCTAATTGTAGATGGTTTTATTATTATTAGAAATTGGAAATGAAGCAGTTCAAATCTATGTCTAAGTTAAGGCCTCTAGGCGCTAGAGATCCCATCTTATGTATCCATCTTGTTTCGTTTTGTGACACTTGTACTTGTTTATTGCCACCCCGCCAGTGATCCTTGATGATGTCAATCCCAAAGAAGGTCATGCAGGTCGGGTCTTTGTGGTGTTTCTCTGCGAAGTGTCTCGAGAGGCTGTGCTTGGGAAAGCCTTTTTTTTATGTTTCTAATATGTTCTCGGATTCTTATACGCAGGGCCCTGGTGGTGCGGCCTATATACTGTAGGTGGCATGGGCACTCAATGATGTAAGTCACGTGCGTGCTATTACACGTGATTAATTCTTTTATTTGGTATTCCTGGTTATATACTGTGGATTTAAAGGTGGTTTTCCTCCGGGGTTGAGGTCTGTTGGTTCTGCATGGAAGGCAACGTTGGCACCTATAGAAGCCTTTAAGGTCTGGACATATATTGATGTTCTGAGGGGGATCCAGTACATTATGTACAAGATGTGTCCTTAAAGTAGGAGCTCTCCGATAGATGAACTTGGGGCGAAGTGGGAGAATATTAGCTAGTGTTCTATCTTCTCTAAGGATGGGCCAGTACTTTCTAAAAATCTTCTCCACTTGTTGATACTGGTTGTTGAATCCAGTAATAAAGGATAGATCCATTTTAGGTGCTGTTGTGGATTTCTTTTTCTTCAACAGTGTTTCTCTATCCATTAGTCTGATGTTGTTCTTTAGTTTGGTTAGTAGGTCTTCTTTGTAACCTTTTTCAAGGAATCTCTTAATGAGTACTTCTGCTTGTATATCATAATCTTCTAGTCGTCGACAGTTTCTCCTCACTCTCAGCAGTTGTCCTTTAGGGATATTACCTATCCACTGAGGGTGATGGCAACTGGAGGTGGATATGTATCCGTTTCTGTCGGTTTTTTTGAAGAATGTTTTTGTGCAGAGTTCCCCATTATGCTTGAAAATCTGTAGATCCAGGTAGTCGACAGATTGGTTATGCCATTTCCCAGTAAAGGTTATACCAAATCTATTACTGTTTAGTTCCTGTATGAAGGTTTTTAGGCTGTCTTCTGTCCCATCCCAGAGGATGATAAGATCATCTATGTATCTTCTGTAATGTCGTACCTGAGGTATATTCTGCCCGTATATATGTTCCGACTCCCACATGTCCATAAATAAATTAGCGACACTCGGGGCGTAGCGAGCCCCCATCGCTACGCCCTTTTTCTGTACATAAAACTGTTTCTTGTACCAGAAATGATTATTAGCCATAGCCATCTTCAGGCCCTCTAATATAAATGTTACTTGTTCTTGCTTCATTTCGGTAAGTTCGTGTAGTGCCTTTTCAACACCTTTTAGTCCGTCTTGTTGTCTTATACTTGTATATAACGAATCTACGTCTATTGTTGCCAGCAGTAGATTATCGGTGTCCTTAATGTTCCCTAGTTCTACCATTAGTTGAGTGCCATCCTTCAAATGGGATCTCCCTTGTTCGATGTGAGCTTGTTGTCGGAAAATCCGACCGTGTGTAGGCTTTATCGGAACATTTGCTGTCGGAATTTCCGACAACAATTGTTTGAGAGCTGGTTCTTAATTTTTACGACAGCAAAAGTTCATGTCGGAAATTCCGATCGCCTGTAGCCAATTCCGATGCAGAAAAATCCTACGCATGCTAGGAATCAATTTGACGCATGCTCGGAATCATTAAACTTAGTTTTCCTCGGCTCATCGTAGTGTTGTACGTGACCACATTCTTGACAACATTTATGTGACCTTGTGTAAGTTTGCACGAACAATCAATCGGGGAAAAAAAACGTGGTTTTGATGTCGGAATGTCCGATCGTGTGTACACTAGTTAATACTTCCCAAGCAGTTTTAAACCAATTTAAAAAAAGGTAACCATTGGCATTGTTATAGTTTTTCTCAACCAGGTTTGTTGAACAAGTTGATGTCATTTTGAAGATAAATAGAAAGAAAAGGCAACGGAAATAATAAAAACATAGAGCTAGATTCACAAAGACTTTACGTTGGCGTATGTATTGATACGCCGCGTAAGTTGAAAGATGCGCCGTCGTATCTATGCGCGTATCAGTGAGATACGCCAATTCACGAACGTACGCGGGCCCGAAGCAGTCACTTTACGCCGTTTACGTAAGGGTTTTCCCGGCGTATAGTTACCCCTGCTTCTATGAGGCGCAGCCAATGTTAAGTATGGCTGTCGTTCCCGCGACGAAATTTGAATTTTTTACGTTGTTTGCGTAAGTCAATCGCGAATACGGATGGACGTAATTTACGTAAACGTCTAAACCAATGACGTCCTTGCGACGTCATTTGGAGCAATGCACGCTGGGAAAATTTCCAGACGGCGCATGCGCTATTCGATCGGCGCGGGGACGCGCCTGATTTGAATAGTACACTCCCCCTAGCCGCGGAATTTGAATTCCGCCGGGGGATTTACGATACGCCGCCGCAAGTTTTGAGGTAAGTGTTTTGTGAATTACCCACTTGCCTCAAAAACTTGCGACGGCGTATCTTAAATCACATAGGTTACGCGGATCTAAAGATCCGCTAACCTATGTGAATCTGGCCTAGTGTCTGTAGCAGATCTTCTCCTCTAGTTAACATCTGCTGCAAAGAAATACACTTATAGTGCAGTCATTATAAAGTGCTGTACAAATCCTGCATCCTTGTGCTCTGTGCCTGAACAGTGAATCCTGCAGCTCTCTTTCTTCTTTCAGCAACTTCACACATGCACTGTGCTCCCCTAAAAGTGATTCCCCACTCATCAGGGGGTTTTGACCCTATAACTATTCAGCTATACAAGTCTCAACCAGCTTTTTGACATTCCACTTCTACATGGATGGGAAGAAATGGTATTTGTGAAAGTTATCCTAGTGTTCCAATCATGGCCGGTGCTACCACTAGGCAAACTAAGCACTGCTGCCTAGGGCACCCGACCACTGGTGTTTCTACTCTCTTCTCTCTGCAGCAAGCAACTAAGGCCCCGTACAGACGACCGAACATGTCTGCTGAAAGCCAGTTTCAGCAGACATGTTTGGTCGTCTGTACGGCCGAGCGGACAGGTTTCCAGCGGACATTTCTCCGCCCGACCGTTTTCGAGCGGACAAATGTTTCTTAGGATGCTAAGAAACATGTCCGCTGGAATCCTGTCCATCGGACATGTTCGGTCGTCTGTACAGACTCACCGTACATGTCCGACCGGCCGCCATCCCTCGCATGCGTCGAATGACTTTGACGCATGCGTGGAAGCATTGACCTTCCAGCGTCGCGCACGTCGCCGTGTCATCGTCGCGGCGACCGCGCTGTCTGTCCGCGCGGATTTCTGTCTGATTGTGTGTACAACCATCAGACAGAAATCTCCGACCGGACATGTCCGCTGAAAACGGTCCGGCGGACCGTTTTCAGCGGACTGTCCAGTCGTCTGTACGAGGCCTTAGTCTCAGCGTCAGCAGGCAGCCACCACTCCGTTCACACATAACACTAGTGTTATGCCGCGTACACACGATCGGACATTCCGACATCGAAAATGTTTTTTTTTAAAGGATTGTTTGCGCAAACTTGTCTTGCATACACACGGTATAGAGGTGCAGCAGCGGCGGAGGACTGTGTCTGTGTCCTGACTCCCGAATAAATGGAAGCAAGCAAACATTCATTGATGTGCGCTGGTGAGGTTGCATTTGATGGGCGCTGGTAAGGCTGCATTTGATGGGTGCTGGTGAGGCTGCATTTAACAGGCACTGGTGGGCTGCATTTGATGGGTGCTTTATTAAAAAGGTGGAGCATACATGGGCAGGGTAAAGGGGATGGAGTCAGGGGGTGGAGCCAAGGGGGCGCGGCAAAATTAGGTTTATCCTAGGGCAGTGGTCATCAACCCTGCCCTACAGGGCCCACTAACAGGCCAGGTTTGCAAGATAACTGAAATACATCACAGGTGATATCATTTGCTGCTCAGTGATTGCAGTATTCTAGACTGCATCTCCCCCAAGGTAATACATAAAACCTGGCCTGTTAGTGGGCCCTGTAGGGCAGGGTTGATGACCACTGGCCTAGGGTGTCAAAAATCGTTGCACCAGCCCTGGTTTCAACCACCACTCTGGTACCACCGTCCAGAGCTTAATCTACTCCATTGTTTTTAGCTGAGGAACACAGTACAGAACTTTTGGGCATAGGCGTAGATTTACTAAAACTAGAGCACTGAGAAACTGGTGTAGCTATGAATGGTAGCCAATCCGCTTCTAACTTCAGCTTGTTCAATTAAGCTTTGGCAATATAACCTGGAAGCTGATTGGTTTCTATGCAGAGTTGCATCAAATGTTCCACTCTTCGGTTTTAGTAAATAACCACCATAGGCTACTAGCTTCTTCCAGGTGCTGTGTTGCATTGGCTGGCACAAGATGCATGTGTCTTCTGCAATAAAGAGCCTGCCCGTTCACAGTTTTGTTGTTGGCATCTTTAGTTACACTTTAAATGCGTACCAATATCCAATAAAAGCAGAAATATCAGTGGCTCCTTTATATTGTGCAGTCCACTTCTTATCTATGTAGGCACCAACGTTATAACAGATACAAAATAAATATAGTAATAAACAGAGAGCAGGCTTCACATTCCTGCTTATTGTACACATGAGAGTCCCAGATGCTCTTGAAGGGAAGAGAAAAAAAATGTTCTTTTTTTTTTCAAACAGAATAGAATGAGAAAATAGCCACTCAATCAATCCCTGATCTGTTTTCACTTGAGAAACGTAACATTTTTGTAAAGTAGTGATACTTCAAATGTAGACTATAGAGTAAACTAAAATCGAAGTTCTATTTGAGAAATAGCAATGTTAGTCTTGAAAAGGATTGGTAGGGTTTAGATTAGAACCTTTTGCCGTTTTGATTTAGGTATGTCACATTGTCACAAGAGGTTTTTAATTTAGGTATGTCACGTTAGGGAGGTTTTGATTTAGGTATGTCACGTTGGGGAGGTTTTGATTTAGGTATGTCACGTTGGGGAGGTTTTGATTTAGGTATGTCACGTTGGGGAGGTTTTGATTTAGGTATGTCACGTTGGGGAGGTTTTGATTTAGGTATGTCACGTTGGGGAGGTTTTGATTTAGGTATGTCACGTTGGGGAGGTTTTGATTTAGGTATGTCACGTTGGGGAGGTTTTGATTAGGTATGTCACGTTGGGGAGGTTTTGATTTAGGTATGTCACGTTGGGGAGGTTTTGATTTAGGTATGTCACGTTGGGGAGGTTTTGATTTAGGTATGTCACGTTGGGGAGGTTTTGATTTAGGTATGTCACGTTGGGGAGGTTTTGATTTAGGTATGTCACGTTAGGGAGGTTTTGATTTAGGTATGTCACGTTGGGGAGGTTCTGATTTAGGTATGTCACGTTGGGGAGGTTTTGATTTAGGTATGTCACAATGGGGAGGTTTTGATTTAGGTATGTCACGTTGGGGAGGTTCTGATTTAGGTATGTCACGTTGGAGAGGTTTTGATTTAGGTATGTCACGTTGGGGAGGTTTTGATTTAGGTATGTCATGTTGGGGAGGTTTTGATTCAGGTATGTCACGTTGTCACAGGAGGTTTTGATTTAGGTATGTCACGTTGGGGAGGTTTTGATTTAGGTATGTCACGTTGGGGAGGTTTTGATTTAGGTATGTCACGTTGGGGAGGTTTTGATTTAGGTATGTCACGTTGGGGAGGTTTTGATTAGGTATGTCACGTTGGGGAGGTTTTGATTAGGTATGTCATGTTGAGGAGGTTTTGATTCAGGTATGTTACGTTGGGGAGGTTTTGATTAGGTATGTCATGTTGGGGAGGTTTTGATTTAGGTATGTCATGTTCAGGTATGTTACGTTGGGGAGGTTTTGATTAGGTATGTCATGTTGGGGAGGTTTTGATTTAGGTATGTCACGTTGGGGAGGTTTTGATTTAGGTATGTCACGTTGGGGAGGTTTTGATTTAGGTATGTCACGTTAGGGAGGTTTTGATTTAGGTATGTCACGTTGGGGAGGTTCTGATTTAGGTATGTCACGTTGGGGAGGTTTTGAATTAGGTATGTCACGTTGGGGAGGTTTTGATTTAGGTATGTCACGTTGGGGAGGTTCTGATTTAGGTATGTCACGTTGGGGAGGTTTTGATTTAGGTATGTCACGTTGGGGAGGTTTTGATTTAGGTATGTCACGTTGGGGAGGTTTTGATTTAGGTATGTCATGTTGGGGAGGTTTTGATTCAGGTATGTCACGTTGTCACAGGAGGTTTTGATTTAGGTATGTCACGTTGGGGAGGTTTTGATTTAGGTATGTCACGTTGGGGAGGTTTTGATTTAGGTATGTCACGTTGTCACAGGAGGTTTTGATTTAGGTATGTCATGTTGGGGAGGTTTTGATTTAGGTATGTCACGTTGTCACAGGAGGTTTTGATTTAGGTATGTCACGTTGGGGAGGTTTTGATTAGGTATGTCACGTTGGGGAGGTTTTGATTAGGTATGTCATGTTCAGGAGGTTTTGATTCAGGTATGTCACGTTGGGGAGGTTTTGATTAGGTATGTCATGCTGGGGAGGTTTTGATTTAGGTATGTCACGTTGGGGAGGTTTCGATTTAGGTATGTCACGTTGGGGAGGTTTTGATTTAGGTATGTCACGTTGGGGAGGTTTTGATTTAGGTATGTCATGTTGGGGAGGTTTTGATTTAGGTATGTCACGTTGTCACATGAGGTTTTGATTTAGTTATGTCACGTTGGGGAGGTTTTGATTAGGTATGTCATGTTGGGGAGGTTTTGATTAGGTATGTCACATTGGGGAGGTTTTGATTAGGTATGTCATGTTGGGGAGGTTTTGATTTAGGTATGTCACGTTGGGGAGGTTTTGATTTAGGTATGTCACGTTGGGGAGGTTTTGATTTAGGTATGTCACGTTGGGGAGGTTTTGATTTAGGTATGTCACGTTGGGGAGGTTTTGATTTAGGTATGTCACGTTTCCTTTCACTAATTATATGGTCACCATGACAGGAAGTGAAGGGTTCAGTTCAAAATTGCTGCAATGTAACAGAGATGGATCTGTGTAGTTTCTGTTGACCTACCTAGAGTCAATTCTGCCCCTATACGTTGGTTATATATCCATTTGCACTTTTAAATACATTTTTTGTGAAATTCCCTTTCCCCCTTTTCCTTTCCTCTCCTCTTTCTCTTCCTCTCTCTCTTTTATTATTATTTTTTTGTTGTTTTGTTTATTTGCATGTGTATGTAAAAGGAAAATTTTAAATTAAAATAGAAATAATAATACAAATGTTGTGTGACTTATTTCATATCCTGCTCTCCCCCCTCATATCTAGTCCGCTGACATTTAATGCCCAATTCCCCGAAAATTCTGCAAGGGGTTACTTACGACATGTACACTTACGACAGTGTACATGGCGCTGCGCCGTCGTAAGTCCTTTCTGAATCTGGGCCTGTGGCTCTAATCACATGCTTAAAAAAAACACCACCACATTGGAATCCATGCATCCGGCACCCCTGCATGTATATCAGGGGGCCAGATGCATATATGGGGGGCGGCACCCTAGTGGACAGGCCACCACTGGAAGTGGAACACAATATTTGCCTCTCTCCTGTCTTGAGATACAAGCAAGCACCCTTTCAAAGCACATTTACACTTAAAGCGGAACTAAATCCTCCTATCGTTTTCAGTCGAAGAAGCTGCCATTATAGCTTCTGTTTGATGTTCAACTGCCATGATGCTGCACAAGTGATCAGTTATGACACCATCTATTTCATGATTTGACAGTTTGGTTGAGAGCACAACCAATGTGACAGTTACATCCCTGGAAATGCTGGAATGTAACTGTTTTTTTAAACTGTTAAATTGATGGGTGTAGTTCCGCTTTAATACAAAGTAAAAATTGTTCTATTACTGCAAAATGCATAAAGCTCCAAATTACATTTGTACATTACATGCTGTTGTTTTCCCTTCGTCCTTCCTGTGCTCAGAACAAGCACAATTTGGTTCTTCTATTACAGTACAACTGTCCTTTAAATCATTTTTATCCAACTCTCCTTAATATGATGGAAAAGGGTTCTTATCATCATCTTAATGATCACCTCCTAGGAAGAGTTTCCTCTCAGATTGTTGGCAGTGTTAATGATTTTCTGAATATTAATGTAATCAGTGCAGGTGACCTGACATAAGGTTACTAAACATACATTAGAGAGTTTTCTACAAATAAAACACTAAAACACTTCATTGGTAATTTTATTTAGAGAGGTGTATTCATAAATTGCTGAACATGTCCTTTGCTTTTATTTTATGTTTGAAATCATTCTGTACCGGACATTACCATCAACTGCTTCAAACCATTTAAGAGTTTTTTTTTTTAATACATCTAAAAGTAAATGTGTCAAAACTTTGAGCATATGATAGAAACATCTTAAAGGGGTTGCAAAGGTGTGTTTTTTTTTAAATAGGTTCATTTAAGCTAGTGCATTGTTGGTTCACTTACCTTTTCCTTCGATTTCCCTTCTAAATTTTTTTTTCTTTGTCTGAATTTCTCACTTCCTGTTTCTCCTCAGTAAGCTTGCCCCATCAACCGAGCCGTTCTGGCTGGGGGTTAGTCAGCCAGAACAGTTTACTGAGGAGGAACAGGAAGTGAAAAATTCAGACAACGAAAACAAAGAAAAAAAAAGGGAAATGGAAGGAAAATGTAAGTGAACCAACAATGCACTAGCTTAAAGGAACCTATTTAGAAAATAAAAAACAAACCTTTACAACCCCTTTAAAGTAGCATTAAAGGTACAGCCAAAGCTCATTTGGCTGGACTTCTCCTATGAATCACAGGAGTGCAGTTTGTTTTGCACTCCTGTGACCCAGGCTAAAGCCTGCTGTCAGCTGATGTCTCAGAGCCGGTGCAGGCTCGACAAGATTGCCACCATATGGTTGGAATCCGCCCACATGCCTGGACCGGCAGCTGTCTCAGCCTCTCAGTGAGTCGTTAAGAGCCTAAACTGGCTAATCCCGCCCCCTCCACAGCCCCAGCTCCAGGGATTGCGGAGGGCCAGAGCAGACAGCGATGACTGACAGTCACTGGCTCTCTGCTCAGGGAACTGTGAGAACCTAACATTTGGTGGTGTTTGATCACTCGGTTCTCAGCCTTATGCCCTGCACACACGATCGGTTCGTCTGATGAAAACGGACCGATGGATTTTTTCATCAGATATCCGATGAAGCTGACTTTCAGTCTTGCCTACACACCATCGGTTGAAAATCTGATCGTGTCCAACGCAGTGACGTAAAACACGACGACATGCTGAGAAAAATGAAGTTCAATGCTTCCGAGCATGCGTCGACTTGATTCTGAGCATGCGTGGATTTTTGACCGATGGATTTCCCCACAGACGAACGTTTTTTTCTATCGTTTTTTTTAACCATAAGAACAATTTAAAACAGGTTCTATTTTTTTTCACAGATGGGAAAAAAAACTATGGGGGCCACACACGATCGGTTCGTCTGATTAACCATCCATCGGTCCGTTTTATTTTCATTTTGGCATGGGTTCCCCTCAAAATTCATACCAGACCTAAGGGCCTGTATGGATTGGGTGGTGGGGGGACTCCACACTGTTTTATTCTCAAATTTTATTGTCAGCAATTCTTTGGTTTGCATTCAGCTGTCAGCAGGGTACCCGCTGATGAGTCATCGCTTGTTAAGGACGTGACAGCCGGCTTCCCGGCCTGCTCCTTAACAACCAGCTATTGTTAAAGAGTGTGTGTGGGGGTGGGTGATCATTTTTCCTGAATAGTAATTATTGTGTACTAATTGTCTGGAAATTATTTTCTAATGTTGATTTTTTTTTTATACCTGTGGTACAACATTAATGTTGAGGGGGATTGGGGAGTTGGGACTTTAAATGAAGCCATGACTGGGTAAAGTCATGCGCCTCCATCCCTGTCATATTAAAAATGGGAGCAAAAATGCAAAACAGCAAGGTTGCAAAACAAAAATGGGGTGAGACTTTATATGAAGCTTGTGGTGACAAAATGAATAACATGGTGGAATAGTAAACCATTTATTGATACATAAACAACATGTTTACATACATTAGTTATACATACAGAGAGAAATGGTGCCAATTTCTAACCTGATAATAACTAGTAGCAACATGGTTGGGAACATTAGTATAGGATACAATTAAGGGATCCACCAATATTCATAGTTTAGGTAAAATACAATACAAAAGATAGCATCTGCACAGTCTATGGTCTTTAAATTCCCTATAAATGTACAGGTGGTAAGAAACACTAAGGCCTCGTACACACGACTGAACATGTCTGCTGAAACTGGTCCGCTGACCAGTTTCAGCAGACATGTTCGGTCGTGTGTACGGCCGACCGGACAAATGTCCGGCGGATCGGACAGGTTTCCAGCGGACAAATGTTTCTTAGCATGCTAAGAAACATGTCCGCTGGAAGCCTGTCCGTCGGACATGTTCGGTCGTCTGTACGACTTACCGGACATGTCCGCTGGGCCGCCATCCCTCGCATGCGTCGAAGTGATTCGACGCATGCGTGGAAGCATTGACCTTCCAGGGTCGCGCACGTCGCTGCGTCATCGTCGCGGCGACGGCGCGCCAACGTCTCCGCGCTGTCTGTCCGCGCGGATTTCGGTTTGATGGTGTGTACAACCATCAGACCGAAATCTCCGAGCGGACATGTCCGATGAAAACGGTCCGGCGGACCGTTTTCATCGGACTGTCCGCTCGTCTGTACGGGGCCTTACAGTATGTTGATTGGTGTGTAATCAAATACACAATGATGCTGATATCTCAACGCGTTTCGCAGCTTTAAACCGCTCATCAGGAACAGACATATGAAGCATCTGTGATGGAGTGATTGACTAGGTAAGTTAACTATGGTGAGATTAGGGGAGAAGGATAAGACCCCCCAAGAACCGTCTAAGACAAGATAACTTACAAATATGTGTGCATTAGAACATACAATGCCAAGGACCCTATGTGAGTGAACTATAAATTGTGGGGATGGGCTGGATGGAGAAAATATGTGGGACAAAGGAAGGGTGACTAGACGGGAGTGAAGGTAGAAGATCATGATACAAGGTCATCACCAAAACACCCGATAAAAGGGGGATGGGAAATGGCCCAGTGGAGTTCAAACTATACCTGTGTTCCAGAATAAAACCAAAGTAAAAATTAAATAAATAAGGCCAGTCCAGCAGTGAATGTGAGGCCGATGTGAAGGAGAGCTCGGAAGGACCCCACCAGGGCAGCCACCCATAAATACGCACACGCCGCGTGTAATGTTTCTTAAAATATGCAAATGTTCATAATCATTTCATAAATGGTTGACGTTTCTGTATTAAATATGGTTTTCTTGCTCATACATGACATTTATGTGAAGATATAATTATATGTTCAAAGCTAAACAGTAGACAGTTATAAAAGTAGACACAAATATGGATAAATGGAGCTCTGTCATCAGGAATTCATCATTAAGTTCACTCTGACTGCCAGAATGAAATTGTGCAAGTTCAGGCGAACTCGCATGATTTCATTCCCGCATTTCATTCCTGACTTCGGGGGCGATTTCAGAGACATCTGTGCGGGTTTCTGCACAGATGTCAATGAAAATCGCACCCCAAAATTGCCAAAAGTAGTACAGAAATTTATTTTGGGAATCGTGCAGCGTTGCACCAATTTGGACGCTGCCATTGCCGGCAATTGCCGCTGTTTTGGCATGTGATTTGACCTCATCAATGTTAACCAGGGTTAAATGTATTTTTATACAATTAGTTTAACCACTTGCCGCCCACCAATGACAGATTGACGTCGGCAAAGTGGTTGTAGAATCCTGACCGGACGTCATATGACGTCCTCAGGATTCTGAGCCGCTGCGCGCCCCCGGGGGCGCGCATCGCAGCGATCGTTCTTGCGGGGTGTCAGTCTGACACCCCGCAACACCGATCTCAGTAAAGAGTCTCTCACGGAGACTCTTTACCACGTGATCAGCCGTGTCGAATCACGGCTGATCACGATGTAAACAGGAAGAGCCGTTGACGGCTCTTCCTCACTCGCGTCTGACAGACACGAGTAGAGGAGAGCCGAACGGCTGCTCTCCTGACAGGGGGGGTTCTCGCTGATTGTTTATCAGCGCAGCCCCCCCTCGGATCGCCACATGGACCACCAGGGAAGCCCATCCTGGACCACCTGGGTAGGGCAGATCAAAAAAAAAAAGGCTCTAAAAAAAAAAAGGCTGTAAAAAAAAAAAAAAAAGGGCAGATCAAGAAAAAAAAGGCTGAAAAAAAAAAAAAGGCTGTAAAAAAAAAAAGCATTAAAAAAAAAATGATGCCAATCAGTGCCCACAAACTGACTGGCAACATAGGTTAATCAGTGCCGCCCCAGTGTCCATCAGTGCCACCCTACAGTGTCCATCAGTGCCACCCCACAGTGCCCATCCATGCCCAGTGCCCACCTATGAGTGCCCATCTGTGCCACCCATAAGTAGCCATCAGTGCCACCCATAAGTGCCACCCATGAGTGCCCATCTGTGCCACCTATGAGTGCCCAGTGCCGCCTGTGTGTGCCCATCAGTGCCGCCTGTGTGTGCCCATCAGTGCCGCCTATGTGTGCCCATCAGTGCCGCCTATGTGTGCCCATCAGTGCCGCCTATGTGTGCCCATCAGTGCCGCATACAAGTGTCGCCAATCAGTGCCACCTCATCTGTGCCCGTCAGTACTACCTCATTGATGTCCATCAGTGCCATCTCATCGGTGCCCATCAGTGCCGCCATATCAGTGCCCGTAATTGAAAGAGAAAACTTATTTATTTACAAAAAATTTAACAGAAAAAAATAAAAACGTATTTTTTGTCAAAATTTTCAGTCTTTTTTTAGTTGTTGCGCAAAAAAAAAAAAAAACGCAGAGGTGATCAAATACCACCAAAAGAAAGCTCTATTTGTGGGAAAAAAGGACACCAATTTTGTTTGGGTACAGTGTAGCATGACCGCGCAATTGCCATTCAAAGTGCGACAGTGCTGAAAGCTGAAAATTGGCTTGGGCGGGAAGGTGTATACGTTCCCTGTATGGAAGTGGTTAAATACCTGAATCTGACCTGGTATCAACCTCATATAGTTCCTGTACAGCAGCACTGCAATGTGAGAGGGAGAAGCAGTCCAAGGAGCCAATCAGTTTATGTGCTGAAAAGATATGCTGATGCTGATGAGAGGGGAAATTAGATTGACAGAAAGATTAGCCCATCACTGTGCTGCTTCTTCCTTATTGTCCAGACACAGACTGGGGCAGGTCCAGGAAATATGGGTTTAGAGGAAGTGGAATGAATTATGTTGACCTGACGAAAAAGTACTGCAGAGAAAATCTCTGTATTGAAGGTGAATATTGTAGCAAAATCTGGTTTTGTTGTTTTAAAATTGAATGGGCTATTTCTTTTTATCTTGATTGTTTAAAGTGGTTGTATACCCCTGATTGTCACTTTTACCTATAGGTAAGCCTACAATAAGGCTTACCTATAGGTAGTGGAAATATCTCCTAAACGTGCACCGTATAGGAGATATTTACCTTGTAGTGCGCCTATGATGTCTTCGGAGAATGGGATGTGAAGAAACGAACCTCCTTGTCGTTTCTTGACTCGCAAGTGCCGTCACTGACGGCTCCTGCGTGTATGTGCGTGAGTGACATCACACGGCTCAGGCCAGTCCGCAGCCCTGGAAGGAAGAGGGGTGAAGATGGATGTGGCCACCATTGGGGAGAGCATGGGCTTTGTTTGCAGGTAAATGCCACATAATGGGCTAGTATGCGATTTTCTTCATGTTTTTGTTGTGTATTGAAGCAACACCATTTATTGAAAGGGCTTCCCTCTGCTCCAAAAATGTACCAAAGTACCCCCCCCCCCCCCAATCATACTTACCTAGGTGGATGCATCTGTCCCCGGTCCCTCCACACTGAGAACCGAGCAATCGAACACCGCCGATCGCTCAGTTTTCAGAGCTCAGTCACAGCCCTCCCCCTTTTAGTGGGGCTGTGCGTGCACTGCACTATTTAGCTGCTTATTTTTGTTTAGGGGATTGGAGATCAGTGGAGATATACTTACCTAATCCTCTGATTCTAGCAGCTACGGCACCACCCCCCTATGGTCTAGGGGTCCCATAGACCTGATGTAAAAGTGAAGACGTCAGGAACATTCCAGAATATGGGGAAGCGCCGTTTGTCACTGGAGTGAAGGATCTGGTGAGTATACACCTTTCTGGTTGCCCCTTGACAAAACAAGCAACACTGCATGGGGAAAAAAAATGCAGTTCAGCTTTAACATTTTCCTCATCCTTCTCACATCAATTGTCAGATTTTTTTTTTTTTTTTAAAGCTTTTGTTGGAATACTTCTTTTATATTCTTTTTTTTTTCTTTTTTGAGTTTCGCTTTAGGCATTTGTATTTTTTTTTAACTGACATTTAAATTGCACATCCTTAATCATTGTCACTTTTCTTTTATCAGCAGCACAGTACTGTGCTTTTACTAATCTACTGTTTTTACTTTTTTTTCATGCTTTGTTGCAGCTCAGTGATGCTGATTTCCTGCAGATTTTTTGCAACCACTTCCTCTCTACATGCTGTATGGCTACATAGCATTTTCAGAATAGGTTTCCTGATAGTGACAGCAGCGGACCATGGCTGTGCAAAGTACATTGTCATGGCTAATTATAGTCTCCATAGGAGGCATATGTGATCATCACACAACAGTAAGTGTCTGAACCAGTGGCGATTGATGCTCCAGATTTTTTTGGGGGGTACAAACTGAGAATTCTGAAAAAAAATACATCAATTGCATACATCAATTGCAGCCACTGTACCATCAAATGCATCCACTGTGCCCATCATACGCAGCCACTGTGCCCATCAAACGCAGCCACTGTGCCCATCAAACGCAGCCACTGTGCCCATCAAACGCAGCCACTGTGCCCTTTAAACGCAGCCACTGTGCCATCAAATGCATCCACTGTGCCCATCATATGCAGCCACTGTGCCCATCATACGCAGCCACTGTGCCCATCATACGCAGCCACTGTGCCCATCAAACGCAGCCACTGTGCCCATCAAACGCAGCCACTGTGCCCATCAAACGCAGCCACTTAGCTCAAACGCAGCCACTTAGCTCAAACGCAGCCACTGTGCCCATCAAATGCAGCCACTGTGCCCATCAAATGCAGCCACTGTGCCCATCAAATGCAGCCACTGTGCCCATCAAATGCAGCCACTGTGCCCAACAAATGCAGCCACTGTGCCCATCAAATGCTGCCACTGTGCACATTGAACGCTGCCACTGCCCCCCATCAAATGCTGTCACTGTGCCATCAAATGCTTCCACTGTGCCCATCGAGTGCTGCCACTGTGCCCCCGCCCGCCGTCTGCCCAGCACTTACCCTGTCTCAGTGGAGCAGCAGGTGACTACGGTGGGTGGCGAGCGGTGTCCCCATGCTCCTTCATGTCGGCGATGTCTTCTCCCGTCCACTCATCCCATCCTCTCCTATGATTCAAAGCTTGATCAGCATCCAATCACAGCGCCTGTCATTTCAGCCAATCAGATGGCGGGTAACAGACCCGAGCACCTGATTGGCGGTTCAGCGTTAGGAAAGCGAATATTCATTAGTTTTCTAACACAGCTGGGTGAAATGTAAGTGCCAAGCATGGCGTTTGCTGTTTACCTTTTTTGACGCCTATTAGATCAGGTGCTTCAAAAACGCCCCCACCGCTGTAACTTAGGCGCCCGGCGCCCGAAAAGGGGTCGGGTGCCTAAATAGGGGGTAGCAGCGATGGCCATAGATAGATTCATGCAATGCATGAATCTATTTATTGGTGATAGAGGTGGTGGCAGGAGAGAGGGGATGCCGCCTGTGTGCCCTTATGGACGCACCGCCACTGGTCTGAACCAAGAGCTTCATGGCGGAATTACCAGATATTGTTTTAACGAAAGCTGCAATATTAAAATGGCTTTTTAAAATTATATTAACATGTTTAAGCGTATATAAGATTTAATTGATTACGTTTACATATATTTTGATATACATTTTCCTGTTAATGACAACGTTGGTGAATTGTGTTGGTCTTTTAATAGCTCATGCTGGAAAGTTAAATAATTAACTCCTCCAACTGCTACTGTCACTACAGCTAGAAAAATATTTTCCAGGTATTTGCGACAATGTCAGATGAGCTTAGTGAGGCAGTCCGGAACTCCAAGAGCCAAAAAAAAAAAACGACCCCAAAAATTAACTGCAGCTGAATAAACAGTTTGTAAGGGAGCAATAAAATCCACACTGGAGACGATTTTCACAAACAAAGCCATTTTCATGCAGAGCAAGACCAAGCAGATATAAAGCGACCTCGGCACCAAAAGGCAAGTATATCAAGCTAACTTCATTACAGAGCAGCATCTGCATCCAAGATCCAGAGCCAGCTGAACAAAGAACGTCTTTTCTTACCAAAAGTACCATCAAAGGATGATTGGAAAATTCAGGCTGTCATAGGAGAGTCGCAGTTTTCTAAAACAGTTCTTTGACAACAAAATGAATGTAGATGTTTGTAAATGAAGTTTACTGATGGGTTTTACTTCCTCTTTAGCCCGCTGCAAAGCCTGCAAATGAAAAGCATAATGGGCTAGTATGCATCGCATACTAGCCCATTATGTGCCACTTACCTGCAAAAGAATCCAGCGATGTCCCCTGTGTAGACATCGTCCATCTTCTGTCCCCTCTCCCTTCGGGGCTGCGGACTCCAGCTCTGTGATTCGCCGGAGCCGCGTGACGTCACTCCCGCGCATTTGCACGAAACCGCCATTTACGGCACAGGCTGGGGAAGAAACGCCACTTAGTTTAGTTTCTTCCCCTGCGGATGCGCCATTGGGATTTTCGGAGGACTACACGTGAAATATCTCCTAAATGGTGCACGTTTAGGAGATATTTCCACTACCTATAGGTAAGCCTTATTCTAGGCTTACCTATAGGTAGAACTAGTAGTCAAAAAGGGTTTACAACCACTTTAAGGAACCGTACAATATTGGTAAATTTTAGAGCTGAATTCTGGGAAACCTGAAAAGTCTTCCTTGCAGTTTGGATGCGCCTGTGCTGCAAGGGTTACATGCCTGTTTAGTCTAGGGCACTGGGAACATTTTTGTGGTCCCCCAGGGGTTCTGCCGCTAATCAACATTGTTCTTCTGAATGTTGTTTCCAGTGTTGTGCTCAATGCGCGCTGACAGTCAATATTGTCAGCACACAATGATACCCAATGCCCATTCTGTAGTTCCGGCTACTGTGAACTCAGAGGGAGGCGCCGGGAGTAGTACAGAGAGCGGGAGGTGAAGAAGGAGGGGACTTCCAACAGCAGTGCTGATCACAGACTGTGGGAGGGAGCACAGAGCAACAGAGGGGATACAGACACCGGGATTTGCGCCTCGCTACCCACTCTCTCATCACTGGCTTTGATTAACAACAGTGGGAGCCAATGGCTCCCGATGCCCCGACAAATCCAACAGGACCTGGAAGTGAGGGGAGAGAAGAGCTGCATGACGCTGGATCAAATGAGGGCTTTGGTAAATAAAGGCGGGGGGTGAGGGGGGATGCTGATACCTAAACATTTTTTACCTTAATGCAGGGAATTACATAGATACATAATAGGTGAGGTTGAAAAAAGACACAAGTCCATCAAGTCCAGCCTATGTGTGTGATTATATATATATGTGAGTATTACCTTGTATATCCCTGTATGTTGTGGTCATTTAGGTGCCTATCTAATAGGTTTTGGAAACTATCGATGCTCCCTGCTGAAACCACTGCTTGTGGAAGAGAATTCCTCATCCTTAACGCTCTTAGGCCGAGTACTCACGAGCAGACATGTCCGATGAAACCGGTCCGCGGACCGTTTTCATCGGACATGTCTGCCCGGGGACTTCTGTTCGATGGCTGTACACACCATCGAACAGAAGTCCGCGCGTAAACAATACACGGGGCGTGTCCGCGGTGTCGCCGCGTCCATGACGCGGTGTCGCCGCGACAAGGACGCGGCGACGTGGGCGGCCTGCCTTTAAAATGCTTCCACGCATGCGTCAAAGTCATTCGACGCATGCGAGGGATGGCGGGCGGCCGGACATGTACGATAGGTCTGTACAGACGACCGTACATGTCGGGGGGACAGGTTTCCAGCGGACTGTTTTAAAGCAAGTCCAGGAAACAGTTGTCCGCTGGAAACCTGTCCGATCCGCCCGAAAATGGTCCGCTCGTGCCTACACACGGCCAAACATGTCTGCTGAAACTGGTCCGCGTACCAGTTTCAGCAGACATGTTTGGTCGTGAGTACGGGGCCTTACTGTAAAGAACCCTCTATGCTATGTCTGGTTAAATCGCTTTTCCTCAACCTTTTGTGAATGGCCTCGAGTCTTTTTAAATGCTCTTTCTCTGAATTTTTTTATCCCTATTGTGGGGTCACCAGTATGGTATTTGTAAATTTAAATCATATCCCCTCTCAAGCGTCTCTTCTCCGGAGAGAATAAGTTCAGTGCTCGCAACCTTTCCTCATAACTAATATCCTCCAGACCCTTTATTAGCTTTCTTGTCCTTCTTTGTACTCTCTCCATTTCCGGTACATCCTTCCTGAGGACTGGAGCCCAGAACTGGACAGCATACTCCAGGTGCGGCTGGACCAGAGTCTTGGAATGCATTAAGGTAAAAAATGTGTATGCTTTAGAATTCAGCCCAATATTTGAGCTGAAATCGGACCTGAAACAGTGAATAGGGATGCGCTAGTCCGTGCCGCGGTGTGAACCCAGCCTAGAGCTGAAGTAATTTTATTGTGTGGGTGCGCTTTGAGATAATCTGCAAGTATGCACAGCATATTTATATGCTAATGTATCACCTGCACATGAGCAACTGGCCTATTCCTAGCTTTTTCCACATAAGGGGAATGAACTGAGAGTGTACAACCAAGCACATGACCCGTATAGTGTAAACATAAAAATAAATATTCTCCAACTTCTCCAGCAGATACATTAAACTGATAGTAAAGGTTACATTTACTTATTTTTAAATAATAAACATGTTATACTTACCTGCTCTGTGCAATAGACACAGAACCTCTTCTTCTGGGTTCTCCAGCCAGTGCTGTCTGCTCTTCCTCTTTTCCGTCTGCCCCCAAAGCAAACTGCTTGCTATAGGGACAGACTTGCAGGCTCAATCTTGAGCCAGGCTGTGTGTACCCATGGCCACACAGAGCCCTGCTCAGTCCTCTTCCCTGCTCCCTCCCTACAGGCTTTGACTGACAGCAGCAGGAGCCAATGGCTCCCACTGCTGCCGAGTCTCCGGTGAGAAGAGAGAGAAAAGATAAGGGCTGCTGCAGATGGGCACTGCGCTGGATTGAGATTGGGATAAAGTAAGTGTTTAGCCACTTCCGGACCGCCGCATGCCGATATACGTCAGCTGTTTGAAAAGGGATATCTTTGTTATGGCAGCAGCTAGCTGCCATAACCCAGGTATCCTCTTCTTCAGCGGGCGGTCCGGTTTCCGATAATAGTGGCCTATGTGGCGGATTAGCCACAAGATCACTTTTATCGCTGGTGGGAGAGAGGGCCCCCCACCCGCCGCTCTCCCATGCCCTCCGCCGCTTATCGGAGCCGTCGGCTGTGGCGGAGGCGATCAGGTCCTCTTCTATGTGTTGTATGTAGATGAGTAAGGGGAAGATGGCCCCCACCTGTCTCCATACCATTGCAGGACAGAAGCGGCGTCAACACTTCACTTCCGCCCATAGCTCTTAAAGAGCCATTTTTTTTTCAAATTACATTTTTTTTATTGCATTTTAGTGTAAATATGACATCTGAGGTCATTTTGACCCCAGATCTCATCTTTAAGAGGACCTGTCATGCTTTTATCCTCTTACAAGGGATGTTTACATTCCTTGTAATAGGAATACAAGTGACACATTTTTTATTTAAAAGAACAGTGTAAAAATAATAAGTAAAATAAATAAGATTTTTTTTTTTAAATGTGCCCCGTCCCGCCGAGCTCGCGTGCAGAAGCGAACGCATACGCGAGCAACGCCCACATATGAAAACTGTGTTCAAACCACACATGTGAGGTATGGCCACGATCGTTAGAGTGAGAGCAATAATTCCAGCCCTAGACCTTCTCTGTAACTCAAAACATGCAACCAGTAGAATTTTTTAAACGTCGCCTATGGAGATTTTTAAGGGTAAAAGTTTGTCGCCATTCCACAGTGCAATTTTGAAGCAGGACATGTTGGGTATCAATTTACTCGGCATAACATTATCTTTCACAATATAAAAAAAAATTGGACTAACTTTACTGATGTCTTATTTTATTTATAAAAAAGTGTATTTTTTTCCAAAAAAAAGTGTGCCATAGTATTGCAACAACCGCCATTTTATTGTTTAGGGGTTGAGCGGGGGCTGGGGGGAAGCTTTCAATTTTTTTTTATTTTAACCACTTGCTTACTGGGCACATATACCCCCCTCCTGCCCAGGTGAAATTTCAGCTTCCGGCACTGCGTCGCTTTAACTGACAATTGCGTGGTCATGCGACTTGGCTCCTAAACAAAATTGACGTCCTTTTTTTTCCCCACAAATAGAGCTTTCTTTTGGGGGTATTTGATCACCTCTGCGGTTTTTATTTTTTGCGCTATAAACAAAAAAAGCAACAATTTTGAAAAAAAAATCAATATTTTTTACTTGTTGCTATAATAAATAGCCCATTTTTTTTTTCTCAGTTTAGGTCGATACGTATTCTTCTACATATTTTTGGTAAAAAAAAAAAAAAAATCGCAATAAGCGCTTACAAAATATGGGACAGAATTATTATTATTTTTTTTATTTTTTTTTACTAGTAATGGCGGTGATCTGCGTTTTTTTTTATTGGGACTGCGACATTATGGCAGACACATTGGACACTTTTGACACGTTTTTGGCGCCATTCACATTTATACAGCGATCAGTGCTATAAATATGCACTAATTACTGTATAAATGTGGCTGGCATTGAAGGGGTTAACACTAGGGGGTGAGGAAGGGGTTAAATGTGTACCTGTATTGTGTTCTAACTGTGGGGGGAGGGGGGGTGACTGGGGGAGGTGACCGATGCTGTGTCCCTATGTACAAGGGACACAGATCGGTCTCCTCTCTCCCCTGACAGGACGTGGAGCTCTGTGTTTACACACAGAGCTCCACGTCCCTGCTCTGTCATTACCGATCGCGGGTACCTGGCAGACATCGCAACCGCCAGGCATGCGCATCGGCATCTCAGGGATGCACCGGGCGCACGCGCCGCCTGCGTGCTCGCGCGCCCCCCAGTGGCCGGAGGAATCCAGGACGTCATACGACGTCCTGTTGGATTTTCAGAGCCACCGTGAAGCCGTCATTTGACAATGGCCCGGGGCTCAAGTGGTTAAAGGGGCTGTAAAGTTTCAGTGCTGCAGCTTCCCCCCAGAGGGATTTTAATTATCCAGACATAGACTGGCAGAGGGAATCACACATTGATCTAAGGCTCGCCAGTTCTTAATTGTCTTGCAGGACAATTTCATGGGTCAGATGGTAGACACACCAACTAGAAACAAAGGGTTACTAGACCTACTGATTACCAACAATACAGACCTGATAATGGATGTGGAAATACGGGGCAATTTAGGAAACAGCGATCACAGGTCAATTGGCTTCAGTATAAATCACACAAATAGGAAACATAAGGGGAATACAAAGACACTGAATTTCAAAAGAGTCAACTGCCCTAAACTATGAACCTTGCTAGAAGATATAAATTGGGATAAAACCTTAGAAACAAAGAACACGGAGGAGAGATGGGTTTGCTTTGAGAGCATATTAAATAAGCGCATTAGCCAGTGCACCCCAATGGGAAATAAATTTAAAAGAACAAACAAAAGTCCTGGATGGCTTAACTCCAATGTAAAAATGCATATAAAAGCAAAGGAGAAGGCCTTCGAAAAATACAAAGCTGAGGGATCATCATTATCAGCATTCAGACTTTACAAACAATGCAACAAGATACTGTATGTAAGGGTGCAATTAGGGCAACTAAGATAGAACACAAAATACACATAGCTGAGGAGAGCAAAAAAAAAATTCCAAGAAATTCTTTAACCACTTAAGACCCGGACCAAAATGCAACTAAAGGCCTGGGCCAGGTTTTGCGATTCGGCACTGCGTCGCTTTAACAGACGTGCGACGTGGCTCCCAAACAAAATTGACGTCCTTCTTTTCCCACAATCAGAGCTTTCTTTTGGTGGTATTTGATCACCTCTGCGGTTTTTATTTTTTGCGCTATAAACAAAAATAGAGCGACAGTTTTGAAAAAAATGCAATATTTTTTACTTTTTTCTATAATAAATATTCCCCAAAAATATATAAAAAAACGTTTTTTTCCTCAGTTTAGGCCGATACGTATTCTTCTACATATTTTTGGTAAAAAAAATTGCAATAAGCGTTTATCGGTTGGTTTGCGCAAAATGTATAGCGTTTACAAAATAGGGGATAGTTTTATTGCATTTTTATAAAAAACATTTTTTTTACTACTAATGGCGGCGATCAGCGTTTTTTTTTGTGACTGCGACATTATGGCGGACACTTCGGACAATTTTGACACATTTTTGGGACCATTGTCATTTTCACAGCAAAAAATGCATTTAAATTGCATTGTTTATTGTGAAAATGACAGTTGCAGTTTGGGAGTTAACCACAGGGGGCGCTGAAGGAGTTATGTTTCACCTAGTGTGTGTTTACAACTGTAGGGGGGGTGTGGCTGTAGGTCTGATGTCATCGATTGTGTCTCCCTATAAAAGGGATGACATATTCGATGCAGCCGCCACAGTGAAGCACAGGGAAGCCGTGTTTACATACGGCTCTCCCCGTTCTTCACCTCCGGGGACCGATCGTGAGGGGGTGGCTAGAAACGAATAGCCGCCCCCTCATCCCGGATCGCTCCCAGACGATTTCCGACCGCTGCATGTAGCGGGGGGGGGGGGGCCCGATCGGACCCCCGACCCACGTCTAGGCCATCTGCCTGTACGTGCCATTCTGTGGACGTATATGTACATGTGGCGGTCGTTAAGTGGTTAAGTATAAAAATAGTAAAAAAGAGAGGACAGACCATATTGGCCCATAAAGAATGAGGAAGGACATCTGGTTGCAAAGGATGGGGAGATGCCAAAGGCATTGAATGTATTCTCCTCAGTCTTCACTAAGGAATTGGGAGGCTTCAGTAACCAAAACTGTAGTGTTTGTCCTCATGACAGCTCACAGGAAGCACCCTCATGGCTAACAGAGGACAAAATTAGAAAAATACTTGGGAAACGTAACATTAATAAATCACTGGGACTAGATGGCTTGCACCTGATATTTAGGGAACTCAATCAATCAATTGCCAGACCATTGTTACTACTAACCGGAATGGTGCCTGCTAAATGGAGAAAAATCCTTATGTACCCAAATTAGCACTAGCATATTTATACTGTAGGCATTAACAGAGCAGTGATATACTACTCCACAAATAAATTATACCATTATTTACAGGTACAAAGTGCAGACTTAAAGGGTCACTAAAGGAAACATTTTGTTTTGCTGAAATTACTGTTTACAGGGTATAGAGACATAAAAGTTAACTGATTCCTTTTAAAAATGATTACAAATAGATAAAAATCAATCCTATAATGTGCCTGCAGGTTAGTTTTACTCTCAAACTGGTTTCATGTTCCTGTGAACTAGAGAGACACACAGAACAAAAACAAACAAATCCAGGGCAGTGTTTTGTTTTTAAAATGAATCTGATTGGTTCTGTTAAGTTTTAGACACACAGTAATGACAGCTTAGACCACCGTAAAAAGCTCCCAGTACTGTGGTTATAAGGAAACAGACAACCAGGAAGTGTGGAGATCACAGCAGAGTTACAGCAACTTCAAAGAAAAAAACGAACAATAAGGACATGAAACCAGTACTGCAGTAAGGTAAAGGAAGCTATTTAGCTAAAAAAAAAAATTCCTTTAGTGATCCTTTAAGCACCCCACAGCTTTAATTGTGCCCCATGTCCGACTCCTCATATTTTAAAGAAACCATATGCTTCATTTATATGTAGTAAAAGTTGAAATTCTGGCAATTCACAGTTACCATAAGCAGGTGTGAACTGTACTTTCTGTCAAACTGATGTGCCTGTACACCTGCCAGACAGCTTATCAGCTCACCAACTTCCGCTTTAGTTGTCTCGGATCAACCTCTGTTTCCCGATTGGACAATGAAAAAGCATCAACACACTAATGAGGTCATTACGCAACTCTTTCTGCTCCGTATTCCTGTAAACAAGCTTCCAGTGCTAGACTGGCAGGACAACGTATTATAACTTGAGCTTGATTGGCTCCTAGTGCTGGCTGGATATTACAAAAAGTCGATGTCAAGAAAAAGTCAGATATTTACACCAACTGTATTTAAAATACACCTAATGAACATTATATTAGTGTAGCCCTGACGGGCCCCGCTGATTTCCCTAGGTTCACTTCCCATTTTGGGTGTACAGGCAGCCAGGCAAACAATCAGTACTCAATGACCAGGCAAGTGGTGTCTTTTTATGCTTTAATACTGGTTGGGATGCAGGAAAGCTTTGGAATACTCTGAATTTAGTATACAAAGTAACCAGAGGACACCCTCTGCCCTGTATACTCTCTTCAGGGTAATCTCCCTCTTGGCAGAAACTAGAAACACATGCAATCCTGCAACTCCAAGCAAGGGCAGTCCCAGTTCTGCAACACTGAAGCAGACACTCAAGAGGTTAAAACAGCTGCCAACCACTAGGATTCTACTTACAGGCCTCTACTAACAATGTCAACGAATACTTGTCTACAGTACCTTTGAAAAAGTATTCATACCCCTTAAAATTTTTTCCACATTTTGTCATGTTACAACCAAAAACGTAAACGTATTTTATTGGGATTTTATGTGATAGACCAACACAAAGTGGCACATAATTGTGAAGTGGAAGGAAAATGATTAATGGTTTTCAAAACTTTTACAAATAAATATGTGAAAAGTGTGGCGTGCATTTGTATGCAAGTCTTTTTAGGTATGTCTCTACTAGCTTTGCACATCTAGAGAGTGACATTTTTGCCCATTCTTATTTGCAAAATATCTTAAACTCTGTCAGATCGGATGGAGAGCGTCGGTAAACAGGAATTTTCAAGTCTTGCCACAGATTATAAATTGGGTTTAGGTCTGGACTTTGACTGGGCCATTCTAACACATGAATATGCTTTGACCTAAATTATTCCATTGTAGCTCTGGCTGTATGTTTAAGGTCGTTGTCCAGCTGGATAGTGAATCTCCACCCCAGTCTCAAGTATTTTGCAGACAATGCCCTGTACACACGATCGGTTCATCCGATGAAAACGGACCGATGGAATTTTTCATCAGATATCCAATGAAGCTGACTTTAATCAGTCTTGTCTACACACCATCAGTTCAGGGCCGGCGCTAGCGCAAGGCAAGATGGGCACTTGCCTTACGGCGCCAGCGCCGCCAGCAGACAGGGCGTAATATTGACCGGGACAGTTGCCCGCCCGGTAGAGTGTGTCTGTGAGCCCGGCTGCTGCTGCGGGCGGCATCTGAATGAGTCAGTGTGAGGTGCCCTCGGACCCCCCCAGCCCGTCCATCTGCCAGCGTGAGGGGTCTGCCAGTTAGTTAGCTCTGCCGTGGGAGGAGGGGGGGTTTTGTCCGCAGATAGTGTTGAGGATGAGGGGACTGAGGAGAGAAGGCAGAGCTGAGACACTGCGTGTGGACCGCCCAACCCCGCCCCTATCCAGAGAGAATGTAGGGAGGCGAGGGCGGTCACTGAAAAGAAAGTCAGCTGACCAGCTGACACCAATCACGTGAAGGGGAAGGAGCTCTCTCCTGGCAATCCATGAGGAAAAGGCATCCTTAGAGTTCTGAGGAGGAATTGATTGCCTGAACTAAGTAAGTGACAAATTGCTAGTGCAATAGTGCAATCGATTCCAACCTTAACCACCTCTGCCTCTTACTGATCATCCCATCCACCCACCAATGCTGCCACCCCCTTAAATACCTCTGCTTCCCCCCCCCAACACCACCGCTGCCACCCGCCCAACACCACCACTGCCACCCCCTCAATACCACCGCTGCCACCCCCCCTCAACACCACCGCTGCCAGTGCCACCCCTTAATACCACCACTGTCACCCCCCTCAACACCACCGCTGCCACCCCCCAACACCAACGCTGCCACCCCCTTAATACCACCCCTGCCACTCCCTCAATACCACTGCTGCCACCCCCCTCAACACCACTGTTGTATGGTGTGTGTGTGAGCATGTGCGTACGTGCCGGTGGGGGGGGGCTGCAAAATGCACCTTTGCCTGAGTCAGCAAAAATCCTTGCACCGGCCCTGCATCAGTTGAAAAAACTTTGTGTCAGAACGCGGTGACGTAAAACACTACGACGTGCTGAGAAAAATTAAGTTCAATGCTTCTGAGCATGCGTCGACTTGATTCTGAGCATGCATGGATTTTTAACCGATGGACGTGCCCACAGACGATTGTTTTTTTCTATCGGTTTTTTAACCATCAGATAATTTTAAAACAGGTTCTAAGTTTTTTCATTGATGGAAAAAAAACGATGGGGCCCACACGCAATCGGTTCGTCCGATGAAAACGGTCCATCAGACCATTTTCATCAGACGAACTGATCGTGTGTACACAGTATAACAGGTTTTCTTCTAAGATTGCCCTGTTTTTGGTTCCATCTATCTTTCCATCCACTCTGACCATCTTCCATGTCCCTGCTGAAGAAAAGCATCTCCACAACATGATGCTGCCACCACCATGTTTCACAGTGGGTATGTTGTGTTCAGAGTGATGTGCAGTGTTAGTTTTCCACCACACATAGCGTTTTGCTTTTAGGCCAAAAAGTAACATTTTGGTCTCATCTGACCAGAGCACCTTCTTCCACATGTTTGCTGTGTCCCTCACATGGCTTCTCACAAACTGCAACCAGGACTTCTTAAGGCTTTTTTTCAACAGCGGCTTTCTTCTTGCCACTCTTCCATAAAGGTCAGATTTGTGCAGTGCACAACTAATAGATGTCCTGTGGACAGATTCTCCCACCTGAGTTGTGGATCTCTGCAGTTCCTCCAGAGTTACCATGGTCCTATTGGCTGCTTCTCTGATTAATACTCTCCTTGCCCGGCCTATCGGTTTTGGTGGATGGCCATTTCTTGGTAGGTTTGCAGTTGTGCCATACTCTTTCCATTTACTCATAATAGATTAAACAGTGCTGCGTGAGATGTTTAATGCTTGGGATATTTTTTATAACCTAAGCCTGCTTTAAACTTCTCTAAAACGTTATCCCTGACCTATCTGGTGTGCCCCTTGGCCTTCATGAGGCTGTTTGTTCACTAAGGTTCTCCAACAAACCTCAGGCGGCTTCCCAGAACAGCTGTATTTATACTGAGATTAAATTACACACAGCTGGACTCTATTTACTAATTATGTTATATTATGTGACTCCTGAAGGCAATTGGTTCCACTAGATTTTAGTTAGGGGTATTTGAGTAAAGGGGGCTAAATACAAATGCACGCCAAATATTTATTTGTAAAATATTTGGAAAACCATTTATAATTTTTCTTTCAATTATGTGCCACCTTTTGTAGGTCTATCACATAAAATACATTTATGTTATTGGTTGTAACATGACAAAATGTGGAAAATTTCAAGGGGTATCAATACCTTTTCAAGGCACTGTACCTCTTTCCAATATTGCCCAGACACTTCTCCTGTGAGTCTCCAGGCCAGATACTCAGTGTACCCCCTTGACGTGGCTTCAACTACTTTCAAAAAGTAGGCCCCCAGCTCCTGCTGAGCTGGGATCTCAATGAACTTCTGCAACTTCAGCTATTCAGCCTAGAAGGACAGCAGCTATTCAGGCTGTGATCTTCTACTTCTGGACAATAACCCTGCTGCTCCAGCCCCAAACTATTTATGCCCTCCTCAGCTATCTACTGGGCACTCCTTCCCCCAGGGATTGGCTAAGGCATGAGTATTCCATCCAATGATCTCCCTCTCTCAGCCCACTACATTCTAGAATCCACTTGAAAGCAGGGAGAAGTAGATGAGCATTCAGCCAGTGAGACCCAGAACAACCATAAATAATCACACACTCCAATGTTTACAGAGAAGCCAAAAAAGCGTAGAGTAGGACTGGACATGGTTAAACTGCTGTCTGTTTTTTTTTTTGCAGTTTCCATTTTAGAAATGATCCCCTTTAGTTTTTGTCCCAAAAATCCAAAAGGGAAGCAAACCCCCTCTTAACAGTTGTCACTGGAGCTGATTGAAAGATCTACCCCCCCCCACATCTCCTGTTCCAGGGACAACTGTAAATTTGTGTATTTCCCATTGCTTTTTTCCCAGTGGTATTGGGTACCAGGTCAAATCTCCCGAGCAGGGACACAGATAGCAATAAAAACCGGACAGCGGTTTTACTACTTACCTACTTTATCTAAAATGTAAAAAACATTTATCTTCAGATACACTTTATTACATTGCTTACATCAAACAGTGTTTTTATCTGCCCGGAGTTCAGCTTTAAAAAATATTAGGTAACTTATGTTCCACATTAAAATGATAATTCCATCTGCAAGAGCATGGAATTTTGTTTATGTTGTTTGTACGAATTATCTTTGCCAAGTCTGCATACACACACACAGCATTTCCACAGACTGTCCAGGTCTCATTTTTTCTCCTATCTCGATTTCTTTCAGTTTTCCAGCTGAGATAGAGGCATCAGCATAACTGAGCCATGTGGCATATTGCAATATTACAAATTCCCCCTATAGATAAGGAGAAAATACATTTAAAGCAAGCTGCTCTGCAATTTATGCAGCATCAGATAACGGGAATTCCAGCTGCATTCAGACTGGAACACTGGGTGATAATATTAAATTTTTCATGAAATGATTGATTTTATGTAGATGCAATTGGAAAACATCACAGAGATTCTTCATATTAAATGCCTGAAGTGGGACACAACAGCGAGTGATTGTGTTTATCATTTTCTATTGAAGTTCAGCATTGCCATCTTTAAAAAAAAAAAAAATGAAAGTTTTAGCATGTCATCTTTTTTCCCACAAATTAAAAAAGGGTTTATTTTTTATATACAAACTGTGGGAAAACACGTGTAAATATTTCATTCATGCCATAATGGCCGCCTGAACATCTAGAACAGGGGGAGGCAACCTTTGAGAGGTGGAGATCTACCTGAACAACATGAAAGAGATCAAAGATCACAGGGGTTCAATGCCCCCTTTAAAAAATAAAAATAAAAAAATGAACTAGCAAGAACTAACTAAATAGTAAGGAAAACTTAGAAAAATATAATATAACACATGTCCCTGTAAAAATACAAACTTAGCCTACCTTAAAAGTGGACAGTGCCAATCAGCTGAGCAGTGGACAGTGTCAGTAGGACAGTGAAAGGTGTGCAAAGATGTGTCAGTAGGGCAGAGGACGGTATCAGTAGGGCAGAGGATGGTGTCAGTAAGGCAGAGGACGATGTCAGTAGGGCAGTGGACTGGGTCAGTAGGGCAGAGGATGGTGTCGGTAGGGCAGAGGATGGTGTCAGTAGGGCAGAGGACGGTGTCAGTAGGGCAGTGGACTGGGTCAGTAGGGCAGAGGATGGTGTCGGTAGGTCAGTGGACTGGGTCAGTAGGGCAGAGGACGGTGTGAGTAGGGCAGTGGACGGTGTCAGTAGGGAAGTGGACAGTGTCAGTAGGGAAGTGGACAGTGTCATTCAGTATAGCAGTGGACAGTGTCATCAGTAGGGCAGAGGTTGGTGTCAGTAGGGCAATGGACAGTGTCAGAAATATTACCATTAATAAATATATATATATATATATATATATATATATATATATATATATATATATATATATATTATATAGCGCTAACAGTTTGCACAGAGCTTTACAACACAAGAACAGACAGTACAGTTGCAACACAATTCAATACAGGAGGAATCAGAGGGCCCTGCTCTTTAGAGCTTACAATCAGTTGTTTTTTATTTGTATTTTTTTATTGTTTTTATAATTTTTTTCCAATTTTATTATTAATATATACAATATATAACAAATATACAAAGAGTCCAATGAAGGTCCCAGAAATCAAACAGCATCCACTTAAAACATCCATTCGGTTTAGATCTACATGGTCTGAATGGAGGATCAGGATGTTCAGGCTTTTATGAGGTTGATATTATATGCTAATATTTATTAGCCTTCTGGTGAGTGCATATTGGTGGAGGATCTTCACACACTGGATTCACAACGCATAAATTGTTGGACTCGGAATCACCATTATTGGATGTTTTAAGTGGATGCCGTTTGATTATTTTATTTTTTTGTATATTTAGCAGCACTAGCACCTTATGGTCACTTTTGTAAGGTCCTTTCATATATTATGATTTATTCATGCACTTTATATTTATATATGCAATTTTGCACTTTCTATGAATTTTCAAATGCACTTTATATTTATAATTGTATACATTTGTATGCACTTTATGTTGATGCTCTGCAAGTTTTTTGATTTATTTGAGTTGGACACCTTTTTTTGTGCAAGTTGCTTTTGATTTCTGATCGCTCCCTGTACTGTATATTTAAAGTTATATTAATAAAGGAGTTTGAGAAAAAAAATATATACATACACTGTATAATATCATTACATGTATTAACCACAGGCCATTATCGAACAATGCCTGATTAATTATGCAATATTATTGGCCCTTTAAAATGGAATGTTTTGTGCAAAGAAAAAAAAAAGTGCGTAAAAAAGTTCTCCTAATTTATTTGAAGTGTTTGGGTATTGATACTCTTTAAAATAATAAGTTCACCGTTAGTAACATGTTACATATCTCACACATGTTACACCCCCTAAGTCCCTGTTGTGACAACGGGCCGGAGATCTGCTCCCCGCACCTGCTGTCGCAATTTTAAAAAACACGGTTGTGCGGTGCTCCACCCTCCCAGTCATGTCAATCATTCACAGAATCTCTAGGTAATTTATTGATCCTTTCTGACATTTAGTGACTGCCTCCCCGTACGAGCTACGAGCAGAGAGCTATGCTGACGGTCTGCAGGAGCCTGAGATTGCACCCATGATCTGCTGATTGTGGGTGCAATGCTTTACAGGCTTCTAATAAAAAGAATAATACATATACATTGTTTTACCTGCAAAAAGATGTTTATTTATTATTTATTTTTTAAAAGGGTGAACTTATCCTTTATTAGTGCCATATTTAAAAAGTTACACTATAACTTTACGAAAATCCAAGTTAATTACCTCTAGTTCATCATAGATAATGAACCTGGAAGTAATTATAAGCCAAACTGCCCTGGGTTTGATGAACTTTAAAGAAGTTTGGGTGCTGAACGGGAGGAGGTGCAGGCTGTGCTCTCTTCCTGTTTGTATACAGGAGTTAACACATAGCATCTCAGAATGGACTGGTCAGTTTTTTGTTCTTTTTCCACAGCTGATTTATACAACACCCAAGAAGAACACATTTTCCAAATGAAATCTTATTTAAAAAATGTGTGAATCTTACTGAAAAATATGTTAAAATATTTTGCGTAAAAACATTGATAAATGCCTTGCAGCAAAAGATGCAAAAAAAAATAAAAATATAAAATATTTTTAAAAAGTAGAAAGCAGTAGAATGACTACTACCAAATTTATCAAAAGGAGGTCTCAGTCAACCTGCACACGTAAGGGCCAAAACGTTGTTTTATTAGTAATTCTATTCTAATCTGTACTTTAATAAAACGTGTCCCATTTGTTAGTTGACTTTCCATTTACTGTATATATGGTATACTCCATAATGACGCTTAATTTACTGAGGTTCATTTTCAGATAAAAACCCTTGTATTCTACCTAGTACATTTAATATTTAACCATTTCATATAACCTACATGCCTAGGCAATATTTAACATTATTAACCACTTAAGCCCCGGACCATTTCGCTGGCCAAAGACCAGAGCATTTTTTGTGATTTGGCACTTCGTCGCTTTAACTGACAATTGCGTGGTCGTGCGACGTGGCTCCCAAACAAAATTGATGTCCTTTTGATTGATGCTTTAATTGATGCTTCCAAATAGAGCTTTCTTTTGGTGGTATTTGATCACCTCTGCGGTTTTAATTTTTTGCGCTATAAACAAAAATAGAGCAACAATTTTGAAAAAAATTCAATATTTTTTACTTTTTGCTATAATATATATCCCCCAAAAAATCTATAAAAAAACGAAATTTTTGCACAGTTTAGGCCGATACGTATTCTTCTACATATTTTTGGTAAAAAAAAAATCGCAATAAGCGTATATTGATTGGTTTCCGCAAAAGTTATAGCGTCTACAAAATAGGGGATAGTTTTATAGCATTTTTATTATTTTTATCTTTTTACTAGTAATGGCAGCGATCAGCGATTTTTATCATGACTGCGACTTTATGGTGGACACATCAGACACTTATGACACATTTTTGGGGCCATTGTCATTTTCACAGCGATCAGTGCTATACAGATGCACTGATCGCTGTGAAAATGACACTGGCAGTGAAGAGGTTAACCACTAGGTGGCGCTGAAGGGGTTAAGTGCGACCTAGGGAGTGATTCTTACTGTTAGGGGGCGTGGCTACGAGTGACACGTCACTGATCGCTGTTCCCGATGAGAGGGAACAGACAATCAGTGACAGTGTCACTAGGCAGAACGGGGAGATGCTTGTTTACACTTGCCTCTCCCTGTTCTGCAGCTCTGTGACCCACTCTGTGACCCGCTCTGTGACCAGCTTTGTGACCAGGTTTGTGACCCACGGGCACGGTCACAGAGCTTGCGGCAGGGGCTGCCGTATATGTACAGGAGCTGGTCAGGAACTGGGTAGTGGTAACCTTGATTACCAAAACAACTGCCTGCCTCCCTATTATTTTCTACATTGTTTTGAAAGTTATTTAAAAAAAATATTTTTTAATTAAGGTCATTTTTTTTCTGTCTATCAATATAACACCTGCAGCATTTATTGCATGTTTCTGTTTCACATTAACCACCATGTCAATGTGCCTCTTTGTATGCTAGGCATTATGGGCCAGATTCACAGTGGAGATACGACGGAGTATCTCAGATACGCCGTCGTATCTCTCACAGTATCTATGCGACTGATTCATAGAATCAGTTACGCATAGATAGCCCTAAGATCCGACAGGTGTAATTGTTTTACACTGCCAGATCATAGGATGCAGTACCGCGGCCGCCGCTGGGGGGAGTTTGCGTCGTAAACCAGCGCCGGGTATGCAAATTAGGAGTTACGGCGATCCACGACAGTTTTTCGCGTTCGCTACGTCGCCGCTAGTCTAGTTTCCCTTCGCAAAGTTAGTCGTCGTTTTTGGTGCCTTAACTTTAGTCAGCAAACGTATTGCTGTCTAAAGTATGGCCGTCGTTCCCGCGTCGAAATTTAAAATTTCACGTCGTTTGCGTAACACGTCCGGGAATACGGAATTACGCTACGCACGTCTCCGTTCGAAAAAATGACGTCACTTCGCGCAAAGCACGGCGGGAGTTACGAAATGGAGCATGCGCAGTAGGTCCGGCACGGGAGCGCGCCTAATTTAAATGGCACACGCCCATTTAAATTACGCGGTCTTACACCGGTGGCCGCCAGCGTAGTTTTCATCGCAAGTGCTTTGTGAATCAGGCACTTGCGATGAAAACTTGCGGCGGTGTAACGTATCTACGATACGTTACGCCGCCGCACTTGTACCTGAATCTGGCCCTATGACAGCAGAGCTGTTGGGTTTGTTTTGTTAACTAACCCATGTGATCACTTTAATAACCAATCATGATCTGGAATAAATGACAGTGGTTTCCATTAGAAGGATGAGTTTGAAAGCAGTCAGTGACAGCACTGTCGCTGTCAGCCATCAGTAGTGCTAGCTTCTAGTTCTGTAATGGAACATAGATTAATATTCCCTTAACATGGAGTATTGTTGGCAGGAACTGGTTAAGGAATGTGTTACATCCTGAATGATTTACTAGCTTTTGTGTTAAAAAGTTAAAAAAAAGGGGACAAAAATGTTTATATTTTTTTGTATGGAAACAATCCCATCTGAACCGCACTATAAAAAGCAGTTGCTTCTAAACATAATGGCACTGTTTGGAAAGCATATGATATACATATAAATAGAGAAACCAGCTGGAGTCATGTAATGATGAAAATCATTGCCTGCTGAATAGATGGCACAAGATGATTTACTTACCGAGAAACAGATGCATTATCAACTGTTTTTTGTATGATTAATTGCTAATGTCTAACAAAGTGAAAGGCACTTAAGGATATTTCGAGCACCGACGTGGATGTACTCAGATGTTCTTCATTTTTCATGTATTAACGGGTCATGGAGATTTTAGGAACAACAAAAAAAGGTTTCGCTACATAGGATTACGTAGCCGGAAGTGCACGGGCAGCTGCTGTAGGAGATGAAGCAAGTTGGGGAATATGACCTTATTAAGAGTACGAGGATATATGGCTTTTCTTTCTTTTTTAATTTAGATATAGTAGTTCTGTGCAAAGGTTTTAGGCAGGTGTGAAAAAATGCTGTAAATCAACCACTTCCCGACCGCCTCACATACATATACGGTGGCAGGATGGCTCTCCTGCACGAATTGTCGTTTATGTACAGCGGCTCCTTTAAGAGATCCATACAGCCGTTCCTTTAACAGATCCACACTCCTGCCGGGATCACCGGCAATCGCATGTGCCCGGCGGACATCGCCTAAACTGATGACATTTGTTTTTTTACTTTTTTTTGGGGGGGGGGGGGGGGTATTCATTATAGCAAAATGTAAAAAATATATTTTTTTTCAAAATTGTCGCTCTTTTTTTGTTTATAACGCAACAAATAAAAACCTCAGAGATTAGCAAATGACACCAAAATAAAGGAACATTTTTTAATCAGTTTATAGCATCAAGTCAATTAAACTCCTAGGATATTTCAACGTAACTGAACAACACTTAAACCTATCTCCCACATAGCCATATAATATATTAACCTCCCTGGCGGTATGATTCTTTCAGAAAAAACATGCTGAAAGCGGTACCATTATTTGCAAGGAAATTTGGCGTTTTATATTGTAGGCCTGTAATTTTTAGAAATAACTCACTTAAATCTGACCAAACAAGATTCTAATAGGCATCCCGGGTATGACATTTTTTTAAAAACAAAATTATAAATTATAATATAATAAATAACTATAAATAATTATAACAAATAATAATATAATTATAATAAAAATTATTCAATAATGTAATCAAATCAAAATCACTGAAATTTGCTCAGTTGCAGAATTGTCGTTGTCATTATTTTTTTTTTTTATGACAAATTTCCCCACAAATCGCTATCGCACAATTCTGCAAGTGATTATAATTTATTATCGCTGTTTTCTAGCTGATCTAAAACTATTTTTGACATAAAGGGACACTTTTGGTTGCTATGGACAATCTACAGTTTGCAGGGAGAAAAAAAGGTTTTTATTATATAAAATGACATGCAGGACACTGGGCAGACCACTAGGGACAAGGGGGGGTGTTTTTTTTACATACAGTACTGTAATCTATAAGATTACAGTATACTGTATGTAATGTGTTTGTTTACCTTTTTAAATTTGGCGCCGTTCTCCGTCCCCGTGAGTCGTAACGTCGCAGGGAACGGAGATCGGCGTCACACGGAGGCACTGTGTGAATCGAGCGAGGTCCCGCTCGCTCACACAGCGCGGTGGCATCGCTGGATCCAGGGACAAGGTAAGTAAAACTCCCTGTACATCCAGCGAGGCGAGCCCGAGTCTGACTCGGGGTTACCGATCCTAGCCCAAAAATTTCACCCCGAGTCAGACTCGGGAACACCGCCCAGGAGGTTAACCAAGCATAAGAACCCATCCCCACTCTCATCGACACTGTAAGCTGAAAGGGGATCCCTAATACATAAAATGTCACCCCTTATGAATTCGATGGTAGAGGATTTGTTTTTCATTTTTCATTTTTCGATTTACTATTGATACGTTATTAGTTGTTAAGACAGAGGAAAATACATGCTGTTTTTGTTCTACATGTATATGTTCTATACTACAGATTCAAACCAAATACTGTTTTGTATTTACATATTGTCTACATGATGACATTGTAATCTGCTTTTTTTTTTCTTCAATAAAAACAAAACAAATAAAAAATAAACCTCCTGGGATATTGATCTGGTCAGTTAAATAGCAGAGGGGGTTGTTAATCAGTTTCCGCTGCTTTGATGTGTTATTGGAATTAACAACAGGTGCATTGTGCATTAGATGGGCAACAATGAGTGAGACGACCTCCAAAACAGGACGGGCTTTACAGGGGGGGCCACTGACCCTCCCTTCTTTTCTGACTGTTTTTCACTAGTTTTGCATTTGGCTAGGGTCAGTGTAACTACTGGTAGCACGAGGCGATACTTGGACCCTATAGAGGTTGCACAGGCAGTCCAACTCCTCCAAGATGGCACATCAATACAATAATACATTCATTAGGGGTGTGCTCACTTTTGTTGCCAGAAGATTAGACATTAATGGCTGTGTGTTGAGTTATTTTGAGGGGACAGCAAATTTAGTTATACAAGCTGTACAAACACTACTTTACATTATAGCAAAGTGTCATTTCATTTTACAAAAATATGAGGGGTGTACTCACTGCTTGGCAGAGTTGTGAATGGTGTATATGTGTCACCTAGGCTTCCCGCCTACACATGGAAGGAGGCTCCAGCCAGTGGCTTCTGGGGAGTTGGGGGGATTGCCAAACCGAGAACCCCCGCTGACGCCATGAGGGGAGGAGAGAGAACCGAACGGTCATGTGAACACCGGGAATCACTCTGATATAAGTTAGAAATCTGCATAATTTTTTATATAACATAGACACTGGAATACATATCACTATTTAACAGAGAGGATGGCATAAATATACTATAGTTATTATTGCAGCAGAAGGGGAGCTGAGCGGCACTGTCACAAGCTGACAGGCAGGGAGGGAAGGGGGAGAGGAGGACAGAGGAGGACATAGGAGACACAGCGAATGGCATGTAAACTGACCGTGGTGTTAGGGCTCAGCAGCCAGGGAGCCAAATTACACAGCACAAGCACTGTGCTGTACAACTTGCTTAAGGGAACAGGATCCATTTTTTTTAGGGTAGCAAACGCTTTAATGGATAAAAGACATATAGAATAAACTAACATGTTACAATCCTTGCTCAGCTTGCATACAGGTAAAGGAATAGCATTAAGATGGATGGCCACCTCTGGCTACCAGTGTTGGCATGCAGCAGGAGTGGAGAATTAGGTCTGGTGCTTGGGGCATATACAACACCACCCTTGTTCTGACGTTGGCGTATACACCTCTATCCTGGCTTTTCACTTCCCCCGCCTTGCAAATAATTCTGCCAACAGCTGTGCAAATCAAAGGATGTTATTATTTACTAATGCATTTTGGGGATATTACCCCCTTCCTCAACCTGGCAACAGTGTGTGTGGCTTTAAAAAACTAGGAATGAGCTCTCGGTTCAGTTAATGTAATAATGTCATATCTGTCTCCTGTTCTATTTACAGTTTTCAAGTATTTTTTTAATTAAGTTGTTTGTAACTATAGTGGGTCGTTTATTTGATATGCTCACTACAAAATTAGGTCTTCCCTATATAAAAATTTAAAAATATGAACTAGCATTTTAATAGTTCATCAATTTATAGCTTGAATAATAAATTGATTAATAATATACACTTTATATTGGCAATAATATAAAATTATCGATGCTTTGAATTTACTAAATCAAATTATAGTAAACACTTGAAAACCAAATGCATTTTTATAAACCCTGAACATTTGTTAATTGATGATAGATATCAAGTGTTTAAAATAAAATATATAATAATAATAATAATAATAATAATAATAATAATAATAATAATAATAATAAAAACATGCTAATAAATGATTTAATAAATATCTCCAATTAATATTTATTGTTAGGTTCTTCAAAGTCACTCAGGCCCCGTACACACGACCGAGTTTCTCGGCAGAATTCAGCCAGAAACTCGGTTCAGAGCTGAATTCTGCCGAGAAACCCGGCCGTGTGTACACTTTCGGCCGAGGAAGCCGACGAGGACCTCGGCGAGGAAATAGAGAACATGTTCTCTATTTCCTCGTTGTTCAATGGCAAAAGTCGGCCTGCCGAGTTCCTCGGCGGCTTCCAGACTGAACTCGACGAGGAACTCGATGTGTTTGGCACGTCGAGTTCCTCGGTCGTGTGTACGGGGCCTCAGACTGTACTATTGCCAGGTTAAGGAAGGGAATCATTTCTCTGAAAGGTATTTCTTTAAAGCAACATTATCCTTGGAATTACATAGTGGTTGGCGAAGTTATTGGTAAGAGAAGAATGAAAGGCTGGGAGAGAGATGTGCACAATTGTGGAGCAGGTGTAGAGTGCATTCTAATCACCTAATGCTCCTATTTACAAAAGCTTTCCCCCTTATAAATTCGTGTTTCAAATCGGGCAGAGTCCTAAAGAGGCTGAAGTGGATGAACAAAATGGAGGAGCTTATAAAACCGCTCATATTGGCAAATGTTAATAAGGGACTAACCACCCAGCCATAAGCTGACTGAAGCCCATCAGGCTTCCTTAAAGGAACAACAGCAAATTAATCTGATACAATCCCTGTTAGAGAAGCAGATGGTGGCACAGGGGTCAATTTACAACTCCGGTATGCCAAGGAGTGTCCTAAACTTAAAGGGTTAGGATGACCATGAAGATGCCTTCCTGCACTGAACTGTTTGTTTGTTGCCTTGAAGAAAAGTGCAGGACAAACCTCTTTGGACTGTTCCTGAGTGTTCCTGTCTCATGCATAATTTACAACTGCCACTAACAGTTGAGCCTGTCACCTTAATAATATGTATATATTTTTACAAAATACCCATGTTTGTGATATGTGGATAATATTATCAATATGTATAAAAATGTGTTTTTAATGATGATAGATAGATAGATAGATAGATAGATAGATAGATAGATAGATAGATAGATAGATAGATAGATAGATAGATATATAGATAGATAGATAGATAGATAGATAATTGGATAAATAATCAATTTATTTTGTATATGAAATATGAGCCTCTAGTCAGTATTTTTTTTTTTAATTAATGCATTTTTAAAATGATATAATAATAGGATAGATAGAAAGATATATAGATACCAGTAATTGAATAAACAATAAACTTGTATTTTATATATGGAATATGAGCCTTCTGTTGATTAAATGGAGTCAATATTTTTGTTTTTGTTTTAATTAATGCATTTTTGTAATAATATAATAATAGGATAGATAGATAGATAGATAGATAGATAGATAGATAGATAGATAGATAGATAGATAGATGAATACTAGTTTATACAGATTATACAGATATACAGAAAGTTAGTTGGATATATATATATATATATATATATATATATATATATATATATATATATATATATATATATATATATATGGATGCATACCTTGATGATAGATATGTGTTTATATTGATAGATGATGGATTGATTAACAGATAATAGATAGAAAACATGTAACCAGTCTGGTGTCTGAAGTTGTGCCGATTTGAGTTGACACTAGAGGACGATTCTACAAATCTGTATATGACACAAATGATGTATGGAGCAGAAAGTAACATAATACTGGATTAATAATACATTTGCATATCCCCCTTACATATGTCATACATAATTCCACAGCGAGAAGCCAACCTGCCTGAGCATTGTTCATATCACACTCAGTAATTATATGTTAATAGTGGATTTTATGTATTTACTGAAATGGCAATAATGAATTTTGAGTGCTAAAATTAGATCATATTTTGTTTTGTTATCATTGTGGTAGTTTAGGGTACTTTTACACTAGGGATGTGCCGGCGTGAGCGGTAAAGTGCTGCTCGTTTAAGCGGTGCATTACCGCCATTATATCGGTACTTTGGCGCTGCTTTTTGCGCGGTAGCGGGGCACTTTTAACCCCCAAGAAGGGGTTAAAAAGGGGTTAAAGGCACCCGTAATGCTGCATTTTCTAAACGCTTTTCAGGCGCATCCGAAGCGGTGCCCATTTATTCCAATGGACAGGGGAGGTGTAGGAGCGGTGTATACACTGCTCCTACACCACCCCAAAGATGCTGCTTGCCGGACTTTTTTTCCCATCTCACAGTCGCACCGCCCCAGTGTGAAAGCACTGGGGTGGCTTGGGAGGCAGTTTTTCATGCACTTACAGACGCTTATATTAGTGCTAAATTGCCAGAAAACTGCCTCAGTGTGAAAGGGGTCTTAATGTTGTTATAGCTATATATACTGGTATATGTGAAAAAAATTTACCCTCAACCCTGGTATGTCAATCCAGACCTGTGAGGGAGCAAGGTTTTTCAATCTGCTTCTGTTTTTACTCTTAACCTCCCTGGCGGCAGGGCTTTTTTTCAGCGGGAACGCGGGGGAACGCAGTTCCGGCACCTTCTGGACTGACTGTATGTAATGTCAAGTGGTGCTGGGGTGTGCTGCAGGGTATTGATGCTCACTGCTGATGGATATTTTCTAGCTGGAGGGCATCTATTTTTGCAGGGGGTCTATTGTTGCTGAGGAGGTCTAGTGTTGCTGGTGGGAGACCTAGTGTTGCTGGGGGGTCAGTTGTTTCTGAAGGAGATCTACTGTTGGGAGAGGGATCTATTGTTGATGACTGCCAGAGAGTCTATTAATGCTGGCTGTGCGGAGATCTGTTGATGGGGAATTTTGTTGTGGGTGGTACATTGTTAGGGGGATCTATTGTTGCTGGCTGAAGGGGAAACCAAATTCCATACAATTGACTTAGCACAACAAAATTATACTTGGTTCTGTATTGTCTAAAAGGGGCGGTACTGGGAGGTGGGTAGGGAATGGAACCAAGGGACGTTGCTCGGAGGTGGGTAGGAGCAGAGAAAACAAGTGACTCGGAAAAGGGGAGTTCCTGCACCTATTGTCTGAGAAAAAAAGCCCTGCCTGGCGGTATTCCCGAGTCTGGCTCGGGGTAAGATTTCAGTACTATTAGCGGTAACCCTGAGCCAAACTCGGGATCGCATTGCAGTATCCAGGCAAAGTAACTTACCTTGTCCCCTGGATCCTGGGTTGTCTCCCCGCTGTGTGTGCGAGCTGTCATCTCGCTCGATTCACACAGTGCCCAAGTGCCGTCGAGCTCCGTTCCCTGCAACTTTACGACGCACAGCAGCGGAGATCGGTGCCAAATTCAAAAAAGTAAAACCACAGTTCACATACAGTATACTGTAATCTTACAGATTACATTACTGTATAAAATAATTACACGTCCCCTTTGTCCCTAGTGGTCTGTCCAGTGCCCTGCATGCACTTTTATATTATAACTACCGTATTTATCGGCGTATACTGCACACTTTTTTGCCCTGAAAATCAGGGCAAAATCGTGGGTGCGCGATATACGCCGATACCCGCTTTCCCGCTCCGAGTTTGAATACTGCGCCGGCATATACCGAGCGCAGTACACTCGTGTATAGTCGGGCAGTCTCGGCTCCTCTCGCGCTGACGTCCTGGACGTACAGGACGTCAGCGCGAGAGTAGCCGAGCCTGCCCGACTATACACGAGTGTACTGCGCTCGGTATATGCCGGCGCAGTATTCAAACTAGGCGCGGGAAAGCGGGAAACGAGCGGGGAGGACGCCGCAGAAGACTCCGGACCCGACGAAGAGGACACCCGAAGCCGCAGACGGACGCTGGACCCGACGAGGCCGCCGATGGACACCGCGCAAGACACCAAAACTGTAAGTACAAAAATCTTTTTTCCACAGGAATTTCGGGTCCACTTTAGGGGTGCGCGCTATACGCGGGAGCGCGCTATACCCCAATAAATACGGTATATATTTTTCTGCTTGGAAACTGGAGATTGTCCATAGCAACCAAAAAGTGTCCCTTTACATCAAAAGTGCCTTTAGACCAGCTAGAAAACAGCAATAATAAATTAGAATCACTTGCAGAATTGAGTGATAGTGATTTAGGGGGAAATTCGTCATCAAACACTAAAAGTAATGACAGCGACAATTCTGCAACCGAGCAAATGTCAGTGTTTTTGATTTGATTTATTATTGAATATTTTTTATTATTAATATATTATTATTTGTTATAATTATTTATAGTTATTTATTATATTATAATTTATGATTTTGTGTTTCAAACTTTATCATACCCGGGATGCCTACTAGACTCTTGTTTGGACAGATTTAAGTGTGTTATTCCTAAGAATTACACGCCTACAATATAAAACGCCAAATTACTATGCAAAATAATAGTACCGCTTTCAGCACCAAAGATCTGACATAATCATACCGCCAGGGAGGTTAAAGGTTTAAGGAGAACCTGTACTGAAATGTTAAAAGATCCAGCCTAAGAGCAAATAAATTAATTTGCTTATTGATAAGAAATCAATAACTTCTGCTAATGGTGAAAGTTTTGAATGTTCGTTGAGAAGAGTTACAAAAAGTAAAGGATCAAAGTAAAGGAAAGTAGAGAAAATAGCATGCATTGAGACTCCTACAAATGGTGGCGGTTTCAAGGATCTGACCATCTGCTCAAAGCTGGAGGCCTTTCAGCTACAATCTTGGATAGTTGCCATGCAGTAGATCAGATCAAGCGCCGCAAAATACCATCATATTACGAACAAGTGGCAAAAACACTGACTGCAAAATTTTAAAATAAATAATAATCTGCCCGGCTGCATTGAGTAGTGTTTATGTAATGACTCCGGAGCACCATTCAGTGCAGTAGCATTCTGAAATCAAGCTAGCGTACTGAGGTGCCCCCAGGGGCATGATACCATGGGCTCAGAGATGGTGGGTTGATTGACACAGTCTATCACCCAGTAGGCTGGTGGCATTTAGTGACTTAAATTAATTATTGCAGGAGGTAGAGCCAGGTTGAAGATGAGAATTGCAGCAAAGGCTACTTTGTTGTTATTTCTTTAACAGGGCTATTGATTTTTATTAAATATCTTTTCCTAGACTTCTGTTTTATATACTCTTGATACTAGACCTGCATATATGTAAACATATTTTTCCCAAAAAATCCTGTCCAGTTTTTTTAACCGTTTGTTGTAATTAACCCTTATATTCATTTTGTTTCTTTTTTTTTAAAATACCTACATCCATCTTAATACTCAAAACTATACCCCATATTCCATGCATGCATTTACTTGTAATGAACACAGGAATAAAACTATAACATCATCTCATGTTTATCTCTCTTTTTATACATTCCTTCGCCTTTTATTCTTCCTTTTATTCCATAGAATGCATAGGGGCAATGTTCACACCGTTGCTTAGGGACATAAGCTTAGTTTTTTGTTCAATAATAAAAGCTGAATTCAAGGCTGCTATTGCAAATATCAAATCTAAATGTCAGCTTTTTGTAACCCCTGTACATCAGTACTTAGACTAGGAGTAAGTGGGACAGAAGTAGGAACCAATCAGAAATGGTAAATGCATCTATGCTAACAAGGAACATGCTGACAGAGGAATATAGCAATGCTAACTGGTGACCTGCTGTCGCTCTTTCACGCTCCAATCACAGGTTGGAGGACGGGAAGGTGTCCTAGATTTATTGCTTAACTACAGTAGAGAAAAGTCAGGTCGCCATCCCAACTCTGCAATCTGGCTGATCTGTGTAAGTTATTGGACAGAAAAACAAATCCTTTAATAGGTAAGAAATCTCTCATATATATATTTCAGTGGAATATTTAGCTGTATTCCTGGCATTCAGATTTAAATATCATATGCCATCTGTCACAATTCTGCATATTGTCATTTTTAAAATCCACTGAGTTTTAAATATTTACATCATTTTTACATCATGAGCAAAATTGGAAATACTACTTTGTATTTAATTACCTAGATCATGAAAATACTGTTTAGCGCTTACCCCCAAAGGAGCCTCTTTTTCTTGGGTGTCCTGTACCAGTGCCGAAGACTCTCTGAGCAGCACAACACTCACCGACACACTGAACAGTGTATATTTTTTGTAATAACGCATAATAATATAACACCCAAAGAGAGATTAAAGAACAGTAAATAAGACTTCAACAAGCAAACAACTAGTTGTAAATAGCGTGTGACTAAATGTAAATAACCACCGGACCAATGAATGACCCCTAATCCCTATATAGTCAGGATGGTCACTGCATTGGGGCCCAAATCCATCACTGGAGCTCTCACATGTAAGTCCCTCTGAACCTGGGTATATGTGCCTAAACTGTGTCTCAATTGGGCAATACTGTTCCTTTATTAAGGTGGCAGTAGGTCATGGCCAGCAGCCCTCTCCTAGGGTGACAAATCTCCTCCAGCCCTCTGTCCAGGGCTCAGAAATTCCAGCTTCAGTGATGTCCTCTCCATGACCAGGGGGTGACACCAGACTAGACAGTGGCATTCCCACTGACCAGAAGATGTCAGTGACTCTCCGAAACTGCAGCAAATTGTTTCATCTGCTGCACTGTGTGTACTCTACAGCATCCTCCTAATGACTGTCTCCAGCTCAGGAAAGTCCTTCCTTTCTACAGTTAATCTACAAGACAGGTTCAGTCTCCCTAGGTACTACATCACCTACAAGTCATAGACCCCATCAGCAGGCATTGTCCTTCCCAGAATGCACAGCAGTTCAGTTTTCTTTTCCATTTGTTCCCCTGGATGGTGGACAGGGTTTCCTTGGGCTACACACAAAGCCCCCCATCAGCGTTAGTGTCCTGTTCTCCTCTCCTCTGCTCTCCTTTCCTCAAGGGGAGAGGAGACATACAGGCAGCAGAAGTAGCATGATCCATACTGCCAAGCAGGCCAGTGCTGTAGACCAAGCAGCTGAGGACCAGGGGCTACAACTGGGAAGAAATGGGCCCAATACTAATCTTTGAGGCAAATCAATGCTGCCTTTTTTAGGGTCTGTTTTGAATACTGTAAGGCCCCGTACACACGACCGAGTTTCTCTGCAGAATTCAGCCAGAAACTCGATCGGAGCTGAATTCTGCCGAGAAACCCGGCCGTGTGTACACTTTTGGCCGAGGAAGCCGACGAGGATCTCGGCGAGGAAATAGAGAACATGTTCTCTATTTCCTCGTTGTTCAATGGGAAATTTCGGCTCGCCGAGATCCTCTGCGGCTTCACAAGGAACTCGACGAGCAAAACGATGTGTTTTGCCCGTCGAGTTCCTCGGACGTGTGTACGGGGCCTATGTTGCATTAACCAGCATTTGTTTTTTCTGCTTCAGTTAGATATCTGTCCAAGTACAAACAACAACTTTTCCAAAATACTCCCGCCAGCGAGCCTTCATGTATCGGGTATTTAAAAAGCACAGAAAGTGCTCAGACCTTTGAGTGCAGAGTCCCCAAGGGATATGAGAAATCATGGGCAGTTTAAGGCTTCAGTTGTGAATTGTGGGCATATTTCTGCACCTGAGGCCTCGTACACACGACCAAGGAACTCGTCGTAAATGAAACATCCTTTTTCCCTACGAGTTCCTTGTCAGGCTTGTGGAGAAACTTGACAAGCTTTCTTTGCGTACACACTGTCAAGACCAAATCTCCTCGTTCTCAAACGCGGTGACATGTAACACATACAACGGCAGGGGAAGTTCGATTGGGGCTGCTTTTGATAATCTCATGTTACTGCGTGTTAAGTAAAAGTTTAGTAAGAGACAATTTGCACTTTTCAGACTGTTACAGAGTGACAAATGTGCTATCTCCATTACAAACGCTACTTTTACCGAAGGTGCGCTCCCGTCTCATACTTTATTCTGAGCCTACGCGGGTTTCTTAGCATACACACGAATGTGTTTCTCGTCGAAAACCAGCCCAACGAGGAACACGACGAGGAAATTGAGACTCCCGTCGAGGAAAAAGAGAACTTGTTCTCTTTTTTTCTCGTCGAGTTCCTTGACAGTTTCCTCGATGAAAAACATACACACGACCGTTTTCCTCTGCAAAAAAGCTCTGCCACCAAGTTTCTTGATGGATTCGGTCGAGGAAAACGGTCATGTGTACAAGGCCTGAGAGTCAGCTGCAATGTACAGCAGCCCATAGTAATGAATGGCTGTATGCTAGTTGTATGCAGATACAGTGGGGCAGATCCACAAAGATCTACCCCGGCGCATCGTATCTGAGATACGCTACGCTGCCGTACCTTACCTGGCTTTGGTTCGAATCCATAAAGATTTTGCGCCGTAAGTTACAGCGGCGTAGTGTATCTCAAGCGGCGTAACGGCACGAAATTCAAATTGGGCGGGTAGGGGGCGTGTTTCATTTAAATAAAGCGCGTCCCCGCGCCGAACAAACTGCACATGCGCCGTTCCTAAATTTCCCGCCGTGCATTGCGCGAAATTACGTCGCAAGGACGTCATTGGTTTTGACCTGGACGTAAATTACGTCCATCCCGATTCACGAACGACTTACGGAAAAAAAAAAAAAGTTGAAATTATACGCAGGAACGACGGCCATACTTAACATTGAGTACGCCACGAAATAGCAGCTTTAACTATATGCCGAAAAAAGCCGACTAGAGACGACGTAAAGGAATGCGCCGGCCGCTTGTACGTTCGTGGATCGTCGGAAATAGCCAATTTGCATACTCGACGCGGAAAACGAAGGGAACGCCACCCAGCGGACGCCGAAGTATTGCATCTTAGATCCAAAGGCGTACGAAGACGTACGCCTGTCGGATCTAACCCAGATGCCGTTGTATCTTGTTTTGAGGATTCAAAACAACGATACGACGCAGGAAATTTTAAAGTACTCTCTATGTGGATCTGCCCCACTCAGGGCCGGACTTACCATTGGCCTTGACTGGGCTCAAGCCCAGGGGCCCCACCCAATAGGGGGCCCCTTTAAAAAAAAAAAAAAAAAAAATTTTTTTTTTTTTTTTTTTTTTTAGGGGTCCGGAGGTCCCCAGGGGCCCGGAGGCCCCCAGGGCCCCGGACGGCAACCCCCCTTTTTTTTATTTATTTTTTGTAAAAAAATGTTTTTTTTTATATATTTTTTATTTTTATATATATATAATATTATATATATATATATATATATATATATATATATATATATATATATATATATATATATATATTTTATTATTATTATTATTAAAGGGCCCAGGGGTCTCCAGGGCCCCCGGATGGCAACCCACCTTTTTTTTATTTATTTTTTGTAAAAAAATGTTTTTTTTATATATTTTTTATTTTTATATATATAATATATATATATATATATATATATATATATATATATATATATATATATATATATATTTTTTTTTATTATTATTATTAAAGGGCCCAGGGGTCTCCAGGGCCCCCGGATGGCAACCCACCTTTTTTATTGTTTTATAAAAAAAATTTTTTTTTTATATATATATTTATACATTTTTTTTTATATATATATATATATATATATATATTTTTTTTATTAAAGGGCTCAGAGGTCCCCAGGGCCCCATGTGGCAACCCCCCCTTTTTTATTTTTTTTATAAATGTTTATTTTTTTATTTTTGTTTATTTATTTTTTATTAAAAGGCCCAGAGGTCCCCAGGGCCCCCGGGTTTGGCAACCTCCCTTTTTTTATGTATTTTTTATAAATGTTTTTTTTTTTTATTATTAAAGGGCCCAGAGGTTTATTTTTTATTTTTATTAAAAGGCCCAGAGGTCCCCAGGGCCCCGGATGGCTACATATATTTATATATATTTGTTTTCTTCTTTATTTCTTCTTTTTTTTGTAATGGCCCCCCCGCTTCTCAATTTGCGGCAGCCCCCACGCTTCTCAATTTCAGGCGGCAGCACCCCCACCCCCCTAGGTTCTCTGCTTCAGGGGGCCCATGCCTTAAGCTGTGCAAGGGGCCCCAAAATTCCTGATGGCGGCCCTGCGCATACCTCCCAACACACACAGACTTTCCCGCACAGACAGCTTCTTCCCGCAGTCCCGCAAAAGGGTTAATTTTCCCGCACTGCAAGAGGAGGCAGCACGGAAGCAGGAGGAACCGGAGTGGTGTGTGGAGGACTGTGGCTGCTGAAGGGAAGAAAGCCGAGAGCCGGGCTAATGACAGTCTGTGGCCCCGGCTGTTGGCACAGGTGAGAGAGGCACTCCCCCCCTCAACAACTGCAAAATCCCCCCCCGCTCAACAACTTTAATGCGCTCCCCCCCCGCTCAACAACTTCAATTCGCCCCCCCCCGCTCAACAACTTCGATCCCCCCCCAATTCTCGGCTCCAGGGGGCCCCTTCAACACTCAAGCCCAGGGGCCCCCACCACCCTAAGTCCTGCCCTGGCCCCACTATATGTTGTTCTTGTGTAAACTCACACATAGGTGTAAATCTCAAAATGTGTTTTTTGCATTAAGATGGGGATATGACTTTGGAGGTAACTTCCATTGAAATCTATGGTTACAATTTGATTAGAAGTCGCCTTGAAGTAGTACAGGAACCTTTTCTAAAGTCGGAGCAACTTCAGTAGTGTACATTAAGTTCAATGGAATTTCTGTTGTCCAGCAACTTGGGGAAACTTGAGGTCTGATAAGTCAGATCCCAAGTCGCTGTAGTGTGAACCGGCACTTAAGCCATTCATTAATATGGGTATCTGTATGCAGCTGTTTCTCCTAGGTGTAGTAATTTGCCCTCAGTTGTATGTCGGAAGCCTTAAACCACCTGCATTTATGAGGCTCGGCAGTATACCTCTCCAGTATCTACCAAGAAAAAATGTAATATCTTTTTTTATTAGATTTATTTGCTTTGTAAATAAACATCAAGAACATCATGTGAACCATTGCTTGGAATATAGAGGAAGAAGAAGGCAATGCCAAGGACTGATTATTATGTGTAGTGGTACACAACTTATTAGAGCCGGCCTAATTTGCCAGAACTATTTTTACCTATGTTCTGTATTTCTGTGTTATCGTGTCAGTAGAAAGGGCACATATTTGAGCTTCAAACTTTTTTTTTTTTTTTGCACAAATATTACAACAATACAATAAGATTCCCTTACAGAAAGAAACTAACATTTTTCCATTTTCTAGTTGAAAAATATGAGCTCTGCGTAGGCATTGAGCCCAGTGCTTAATTAGGCAAATACCTAACAGGTGCTATTTATCAATGACATACTGTGTGGTTGACCCAAACTGATTAACTGAAACAAACAGCTGTGTAAAGGGAATAAAACCGGTCAAGGGACAACCGTGATAAAAGGGTGAGAGCACGGTAGGTATGGTTGGTCATTCTGCAATATAATTGTTTCTACTGAGCTGAAATGTTATGGAAGGCAGGTGTTTGCCGATGTGCTGCTCAAGCTTTTCTCCAGAGTCAATACAAACCAGCAAGGAACCAGTGTGGCCCTGGAGAAGTCTTATAAGAAGTAATCTTCATAGAAGAGTTCCACCCAGAAAGCTATTCTATAAGGCTGCGTTCACACTAGTGCGAATTGGATGCGTTTTTCTCCGCATCCAATTTGCATGACAGGAGATTGTGACCACTCCCAATGGAACCGGTTCACACATCTCCCCTCGCGGATGCAAAGCGAAATGCACAGGAGTCCTGTGCGTCTTTGGCTCAGTTTCAGGTCCGAATTCAGGCAAAAATTTGGGCCTCATTCGTCCCTGAAACAGAGAACAGGGACGCACCTAGGGTTGCCACCTCACCCCTTTAAACGCAAACACATATGTATTACACAGGTTCTGAGGCTAATTTAACCACTTAAAGACCAGCTCACGTCGATATACATCGGCAGAATGGCACGGCTGGGCAAAGTGACGTATATTTACTTCACTTTAAATTTCCCGCTGTGTGGGCGTGTGCCCCTGCCGCAAGCTCCGTGACCGTGCCCGCGGGACCCATGGACTCGATCTCCGCCGGTGTCCTGCGATCGGGTCACAGAGCTGCAGAACGGGGAGAGGCCAGTGTAAACAAGGCATCTACCTGTTCTGCCTTGTGACACAGCACTGATCATCTGCTTCCTCTTATCGGGAGCAGCGATCAGTGATATTTCACTCGTAGCCACGCCCCCTAACAGTTAGAATCACTCCCTAGGACACACTTAACCCCTTCCTAGCCCCCTAGTGGTTAACCCCTTCCCTGCCAGTCACATATACAGTAAACAGTGCATTTTTATAGCACTGCTCGCCGTATAAATGTGAATGGTCCCAAAATAGCATCAGATGTGTCTGATATGTCTGCCATAATGTCGCAGTAACAATAAAAATCGCTGATCGCACCACTACTAGTAAAAAAAAAAAATGATTAATACAAATGCCATAAAACTATCCCCTATTTTGTAGACGCTATAACTTTTGCACAAACCAATCAATAAACACTTATTGCAATTTTTTTGCAAAAAATAAGTAGAAGAATACGTATCGGCCTAAACTGAGGAAAAACAATTATTTGTTTAATATATTTTTTGGGGGATATTTATTATAGCCAAAAATATTGCTTTTTTTTTTCAAAATTGTCACTATATTTTTGTTTAATAGCGCAAAAAATAAAAACCGCAGAGGTGATCAAATAGAACCAAAAGAAAGCTCTATTTGTGAGGAAAAAAAAGGGCATCAATTTTGTTTCGGAGCCACGTCGCATGACTGCACAAATGTCAGTTAAAGTTGCGCAGTGCCGAATCACAAAAAAGTGGCCCAGTCATTTGGCAGCCAAATGGTCCAGAGCTGAAGTGGTTATTGCAGATGAGGCACCAAGTGAGTTTGATTACCACCTTAATCGGCCACACAACCTGTGAAATTATTATGTGTTCAGTTTTAAAGGGATGAGGTGGCAACCCTAGACGCACCGGATCCCTGCAGTGAAGACAGTGTCGCCACATGTGAAGACAGTGTGAACTCAACCTAAGGGCCAGTTCACACCAGACGCAGTTCCGTTCAGTTCCGTGTGCTTTTTTCTGCGCAAACTGCATGCACAGTGTTTTCCATGTATTCCAATGGCTCTAGTTGCCTCTAGTTCACACCATGCAGTCAGTTTCCGGTGCAGAAAAAAGCACACAGAACTGAACGGAACTGCGTATGGTGTGAACTGGCCCTAAAGGTAAAAACGAAACCAAGAAACTTACCTACACATAAAAAAGAAAGGACTAGGGTGCAAAAAAAAAGTCAGCAGGTGACTGATGAGTTTAAATGTAAAATATTTGGCTCCTAATGGTTGTTTTAGGCAGACCATACATGGTCGAATTTCGAAATAATTTTCTTTTGAAAATCAGAAAATTCATGCGTTTTGTGATCCGATGGTGCCACCATTGATTTTGAAATTCAACCAAACCTTAAATTTTCCCTAATGTTCCTACAGAAAATACATTTTTGTGTCTGGGAATTTTCTTTTCTTGCATATGCGCATTTTTTTTCGATTACATTTCTCGCACGATTCTCCCATTATTGATTAGAAAATCGTTAGTTTTTCAAAAAAGTCAGGTTATTAAAATACGAAAATGGTGTGAAATACGAACGAAAATTCTTAGATATGATTTTCGAAAGAAAATTCTTTAGAAATTCGACCCGTGTATGGCCTGCCTTAGGGCCCTTTCACACGGGGCGGATCAGTAATGATCCGCTCCGTGAACTTCCATATGCTCAGCAGGGATCACTCTGTTGATCCCTGCTAAGCCGGCGGATGACAGGGCGGTCCCCGCACACTGTGCAGGGACCGCCCTGTCTTTTCTCCGCTCTCCCCTATGGGGGGATCGGATGAACACGGACCGTCTGTCCGTGTTCACCCGATCCGATCCGCAGACGGAAGGAAAAATAGGGTTTTCTTCCGTCTGCAGAATCGGAGCATTGCGGAGGCGGACGAGATCAGGTGTCAGCGGATGTTCATAGGGACCAATGTCCCTTTTTCATCCGCATACGGATGGATGAAAAATCGGACATACGGTCCGCAGGTGTGAAAGGGGCCTTACAAGGACAACAGTGTTTACCGCCTGTTAAACACACTCATTATGGTCAAATGCTCAGCTCACAGGTGCAGTGCGTTTTTTAAAAATACAAAATGACCCCTTGAAATTGAAAAACAACAACAACAAAAATAAATTTTAGAGGCATCAGGATTGCCTTCTGGACACCTGGCAGCCGTTGCTATACCACCCTCTCAAAAGGGAGTCATTGCAATTCCAAAGGGAGCTATGGCAGTAGATGCCAGGTGTTTAGGAGGTGATCCTTGATTGTCTTTTTTTTTGTCCAAAACAGGGATTTTTGTAATAAAAAAATGCACTACACAGCACCTGGCTTGCGGTTGAAATGCGCTCCCATTGATTTTAATGGGTGCATTTGACAGACAACACCACCTGTCAAAATATTCTAGCTGAGTTAAAATTTCTGCAGACATGAAGTAAACCATCACAGCCATGGCATGTGTACAGCACAGTGCAGCTGTAATGGTAGCATTTCGGTAGGTGCTCAACTGCCTGTTTTTATTGCCCCTTGGCTGCCCATGTGGAAGAGCCCTAACAGAATGCAGTTAGGGCCTTTTCACACAGGCTTTCTGATCAGGTCCACCTGTCAGTTTTTCAAGTGGACCTGATCGGACCTTGCAGTCTCCTCTATGGATCCGATCCTGTCTTCAAAATCCAGACGGAATGTGGTCCTATTTTCCATCTGTCTGGCAGATTGGATAGGTTCTCTGCACTTCTCTACCTGTGTGAACTATGTAAAACATGTGTTATAAATTGATCAGAGCAGTTGCCATTTTCTTTTTGCTTGCTGTGGTGGCTGTCTGGTGTGGCCCTGCACGTTTAACCAACTCAATACTGGGCACTTACACCCCCTTCCTGCCCAGGTAATTTTTTTAGCTTTCAGAGCTGTCACACTTTGAATGACAATTGTGCGCTCATGCTACACTGTAACCATGTGAAATTTTTATAATTTTCTTCACACAAATATAGCTTTCTTTTGGTGGTATTTAATCACTTCTGGGTTTGTTTTTTCCCCCAAAGTGGCTAATGGAGGGATTGGTTCCTCTACATGTCGCTGCCCCCACACTCTCCTATCCAGACATACAGGGGGGGGGGGGGGGCACACAGGCATCCTGAAGCATGGAGCTGGGTTTCCATTGAGACCCCTGCGACCCCTGTATGTACGCCCCTGCTACCAGCATGTCAACAACATAGCATCTGTGCTGCCCGTTAGGGAGATCTTCCCTATTTTCCTATCCCAGGTGGCATTATTTAATAAGACAGGAAGTAAAGAGAATCCTTCCAACACCGACAGAGAATAATTTTTAAAAAGTGCACATTTTTTTGGATGACTACATCCCCATTGGGGACATTTCCATGCACTTCCTGTCCCAGGTGGCACCATTCTACAAAATGGCATGTAAGGAAAAATCTCCTGAGCATGGACACAGCAGTAAAAACATGATGGAGTTTATCCGTCAACCCATTCCTTTTCTCTTTATACTGCTGGCTAGTCTTCTACTGGTACCTACATGGCAAATATACGTTTTTTTTTTTTTTTGTAGGAAAACTAAAATTTCCCTTACATTTTTTTCTTTATATGGCAGGTGCCATTATTTAAATGGCACCTGCCATATAAAGAAAAAAATGTAAGGGAAATTTTGCCTTTGCCATAGGTTAATAGATGGCAATTAGCTATCGGTTCTCATTATCCTCTTTCGTTTTCGCTATGATGTATTATATTACTGTTACGATATTTCATTCCTGCTGGAAATATAACATGTTTGAAACTTTAAACCTTTTTCATTTTCTCCTTTTTAATCAAAGTTTCTGTACAATAGCTTTTATTGATCATTAAAGCACGTCCCATGCCTCTTATGCCGGAAAGAACTGACACGTCTTTCTTTTGATTTTCCCTTGTCTATGGGAATAAAAACATGTTCAATTGACAAAGAACATTTTCTTAACTTCAGGAACAAAATGTCTCCTTATAAAGAGTGTCATCTTCTGAGCGCTGGCTTTGTTACCGAGATCAGTTAGTGCAGCAAAAAAAAAAAAAAAAATGGAAGCTGCAAAATCGCATGGAAAGAAAATAGTTTCCTGCACTTAAACTCTTAGTTCCATATATCATTTATTTATATAACTAATCTTTTTTCTGTTCTCTAACTTTTGAATAAGGTGAATAATCTTGTGTTAATGAGTGACCCATAGGCGTGTGCAGGGTGTGTGTCAGGTGTGCCTGGGCACACCCTAATCACTATTGCAGTGCAATTTCCTATAACTGCCCAGCCCCCCCCCCCCTCACAGTGCTTCTGGCTTCCATCCTCTCCTCTCCCCCCTAGTTCTGCGGGGGATGTTTTAGGATGGAGAGTGGGGAAAGGGGCTAATAAATATGTAATTTAACGGCCCCTTCCTTTTCTAAATGAACACAGTGAACACACTCAATCACTGTGTCCATTTATAACTGATGCATAGTAAACCGTGCTTACTGTGCTTCAGTTTGTGAATGAACACGGCTTCTTGTTCCTGCTTTATTTATTATTTATTTATTTCAGGTACTTATATAGTTCTGCCAATTTACACAGCTTTTTACATATATATATTGTACATTCACATCAGTCCCTACCCTCAAGGAGCTTACAATCCAAGGTCCCAAGGCTCACATTCATACATACACATTCTAGGGCCTATTTAGATAGGAGCCAATTAAAGTGGATGTCACAATGTAGAGTATAATATTTCCTATCATCTGTGCCCAGTCTTGCCACACAGAGTTAATCCAGCTCTTAGCAATCCTCTTTTATTGTTCAGTGAAAATTAACAGACTTCAAGATAAAAACCTGTCTAAATAAAAAGTCCTTTCCTCTCTCCTTGCTTTGAGTGACAGGTTATTTACATATCTAGCTTGGACATGTTTATCATAGTATGAGGTGATCCACAGGTCATCGTATATTACCAGGATGTGTTATGTGGGGGAGGGGTGTATTTCTCACTTTTTATACTGTGGATCACCTCATATTATGATAAACATAACATATGATAAACATGTCCAAGCTAGCCAGAGCTTTTTTTTTCAGCCAGAACATAGAGGAACAGAGTTCTGCTACCTCCATCTCTCCCCCTCTGCACCACGCTCACTAAAGTCACTTGTAAACATAGAAGCCTTCTGTGTTTACAAGGACAGCTTTTCTTACAGATCCCTGCCTGCCCTGCACTCACGGAGGGGAAAAGGGAGGTGCAGGTGCAGTGTGGGATGGGGCATCATGTGGTAGGCTGCACTGTGATCCCCATCTGTGCCCGGCACCCCCTAAAACTGCACTCTGAACATAGCACACCCCTGAACTATGCACTCTGTACATAGCTCATCCCTGAACTCCACACATAATACACTCTTGGTATTTATTACCCCTTTAAGATCCACCCACTGAAATTGTGCCACAACCACTGTGTGATGCAGTTCAATGGGGGGAGGGGTGGTTGAGTTCCTGCACCTATTATCTGAGACAAAAAGCCATGAATACATTTATATAGTCCTACAGATACAAGCTGGGTTGACATGATATGACGAGCTCCAGTTTAAGGCCCCGTACACACGGGCGAGAAACTCGACGAGCAAAACACATCGTTTTGTTCGTCGAGTTACTTGTGAAGCCACCGAGGATCTCGGCGAGCCAAGTTTCCCCGTTGACTAACGAGGAAATAGAGAACATGTTCTCTATTTGGCCCGACGAGATCCTCGTCGGTTTCCTCGGCCGAAAGTGTACACACGGCCGGGTTTCTCGGTAGAATACAGCTCCGATCGAGTTTCTGGCTGAATTCTGCCGAGAAACTCGGTCGTGTGTACGGGGCCTTAGTGGTTATATCGGCATGACTGTAGGCATCAATCTGGTATAAAAAATTTCAGCTGCCAATTCTCTTTTTAGTTGAAGTGATTCGGTGGCTATACATTCCTTGGATCACTTCTACAGGTGGTGCCTTTACCAGGCTCTTCTTCAGGACAACCTGTGACCAGCAGCATTGGCTTTTCCGGACAGGGTGAGAGGAACTGATGTTGTTCCTTCAAATGTGTGATGTCAAAAACTTGAATTGATGAGGATTTTGTCACTTTCTGTTGATGTAAACAAGCCGTTACCAGACTGTGAAAGTATCTGATCAAACCAATCTTGATTTGATTTGATTCTTTGGAAGCCAGAGGAGAGCTATGGAACCCAGGTTTTTCCAAAACGAGGACCTGACATGGCCCATGCTATGACAAGGAGTACAGTAAATAAAAAAACAAAGGTATTTAAAAAATAAAACAACATTTTAAAGCGCCCCTGCCCGACTCACTGTGACCATCAATGCCGCCTCACTGTGACCATCAATGCCACCTCACTGTGACCATCAATGCTGCCTCACTGTGACCATCAATGCCGCCTTACTGTGACCATAAATGCCGCCTCACTGTGACCATGATCGCAGCCTCCCTGTGACCAATAATAGCAGCCTTACTGTGCCCATCACAGCCTCTCTGTGTCCATCATTTCAACCTCACTTTGCCTATGAATACAGTCAGACTCACCATAGCCTGCCCTGGCTGGATCACACATCTCCTGCAGCACTGTCACATAGCTGGGTCTGTGTGTGTATTTGGCGGCACTGTAACAAGGTCCCGCCCCCCTAGACCGGCTCATGTGATAGGCGGAACACTAATTCAATCTGCTACCACATGAGCTGATCTAGGGTGGCGGGACCGGCACCGCCGAACACACACACAGACTCAGCTCCCTGACACACAACGTTCCCGGTCGGGAGACCGGCGCTGTGTGACAAACAAGAGGAGGAGGTGGAAGTGCTGCAGCCACAGATCAAAGCAGCCCCACCGCCCCAGGACAGGTGGCCTGTAGCGTGGCCTCTACTGCGCTCCTCTTCCTCCAGTAAATGGTCCTGCCCAGGGCATCCGACCCTTCTGCCCACCCCTTGTACTGGCCCTGCCCAGGCCTCCTGTGTAACTCCAAACTGGTAACCTGTATAGGCTTTTCAAAGTGTCGCTCATGGATAATTTAATGTACTGTAGTTTGTCGCCCTCTCCATTGGCATGCACAATTTTAAAGCAATACATGCATCTATTTAGTAGCGTAAGATAATATTTTAGATATATTTTTTTAATTGAGTATTATATTGTGTTTCTGTTCACTAAAATTCATTAAATTGTATTTTTTCCAAACAAATTGCATTTGTGACATAAAATATTGCAACGCCCAACATTTTTTTCTCTATGGCCTCTACTTAAAAAAAATACATAATCTTTGGAGGTTCTAAGTAATTTTCTAGAAAAATGCAGATTTTTAAATGTATGGCAGTCACCAGCTCTCTGCTCTGCCCCGCCGTGCTCACTGGAGCACTGGAAGCTATTGATGTGACTGGTGGAATGGATGTATGCGCAGCTGCGATGCCTCTTTTAATGACAACATTTAGCCGGATTCAGGTAGAGCGGCGCTTCTTTAGGTCGGCGTAGCGCATCCCATTTGCACTACGCCGACGTAAGATAGTGAGGCAAGTACTGTATTCACAAAGCACTTGCCTCCTAAGTTACGTCGGCGTAGCGCAAATGGTCTGGCGTAACCCCGCCTAATTCACATTAGGCAGGTAGGGGGCATGCTCCATGTAAATTACCCCTGACCCCATGTAAATGAGGGCCGTTGGTACGGCGCATGCTCAGAATCACGTCGCAAAGACTCCTGGCTTTCGACGTGAACGTAACCTACGCCCAGCCCCATTCACGTACGCTTGCGCAAACAACGTAAAATACGATGGCTGTTCCATCGTCTATACCTTGCATGGGCTGCGCCATCTTTTTGGTGATTTATCTTTACGCCGGAAAATCGCCTTACGTAAACAGCGTATCGGGCGCAAGTACGTTCGTGAATCGACGTATCTAGGTCATTTGCATATTCTAGGCGTAAATCAATGTACAGGCCCCTAGTGGCCAGCGTAAATATGCAGCTAAGATACAACGGCGTAGGAGACTTATGCCGGTCGTATATTAGCAACAGAGAAGCGTATCTCAGACTGAGAATACGCTTAAAGATACAACAGCGCGGATTCGGACTTACGACGGCGTATCTACTGATACGCCGTCGTAAGTCTTTGAGAATCCAGCTAATTGTCTTTTTAATGTTTGCTTTGGAAGGTTTACACCGAAATTGCTATTGTTGTGTTTTTTATAATTATGGTTCTTTTTCTATAATAACATTTACTGAAGTCAACCGTAGTGTTCTGCAGTTGTGGCCTTCTTGGAAGGTCTCCCCCCCCCCCTTTTCCACCACGCTCACTGGAGCACTGGGCTGTGGAGAGGGTGAGTGAGACCATCTGAGGCTCTCAGCGACTTTCTTTAGAGGCTGCGCTGGGTGCCAATCCAGGCATGTGGGTGGATCCTGACTATATGGTTGCAATCTTTACCGAGCCTGGACCGGCTCTGTGATGCCAGCTGACAGCACGCTTCAGCCCACTGTCTGCTGAAAATGGGTCACAGGGGCACTCCGGTGATCCACAGGAGAAGTACAGCCAAACAAGCTTTGGCTGTACTTATTCTTTAAAGAGCAAGCGGCCTCTCCTTCTCTTTGTGAGTATTTTGGACGACTACTTCATATCTATGTTTATTGTGGATTGCTGATTGAGGACAAGCTCTACTGAAGCTGGCACATGGTTCACTGCAGACTGGCAGACAAGCATGAAAATAGGTCTCTAGTAGGCCCCACCAGGGTCCCATGATCTGTTGCTGCAAACCTGCTGTGAATATAAAAACTTGTATGCTTTGGCAACCCTCCAACTCACATGCAGAGAGAAAGTAAACAATCATAGGGTCAGCTGTGGCATGGATCCAAAGCCATTAGCTGCGTTCTGAAATAAGTGGAGCTTTATCTTTTAATTATCAACAGGATTTGGGTTAAATCTGCAGGTAGAGGAGAAAACAAAGTCCCGCTGTGATATTTACAATGTTTGGAGAACAGGACAAAAAAACAAAAATAAAACAAAACATACAATAAAACAATAGATCTAATCTTCCTTTTGTTTTAAAGCTTGTTCTCTTAAATTTAAGCAATCAAATCTTAGTATGGCTTTAAAGTGCCGTTCTATGATTTTGACATTTCACTGCTGACCTTTCTTTGTTTTAAGAATATATTTAAATAAGTTAATGAAAGCCGTGTAATTCTGCAAAAGAGCATTGTCGCAATAACAATTTGGTCTGCAGACAAAGAATTTTCTGAAAGGGCAGGGATCTTACTGACAAAGGCGCCATTAGTGGCAACGCGTTCACTTTGAGAATACAGAGCGTGAAGCAAAAACTAAGAGACATTTTTTTCAATCATAGAAGTAAAAGGTCACCTGTCAAAAGGCCAACTCTAATATATTTTACTTCCAGCCTAAAATCCTACAAAACACCGGAACAAAGAAAGAAACTGTAAAGTAAGAATAGTCATGCCATACGTTGATTGGTGTTTAGTGTGTGCGCCCAAGGTCCTAATGACATTTTATAGAACACAAAAATCATTGTCCAAAGTTCAGTTTTCTGTTTATGCCATATGAGAAGTACACATTAAAGCGCAATTCCAGCTCTGCAGAGTTTGTTTTTATGTTGCATGCATGACAAGGACTTTAGCAAAGTTCATGGATTCATTTTTGTATCTGTTCTGTAGATACTTAAAGTGATATTAAAGCCTTGGGCTATAAAAAATATAACAAAATAACAAACATGTTATACTTACCTGCTCTGTGTAATGGTTTTGCACAGAGCAACCCAGATCCTCCTCTTTTCGGGTCCCACGCCAGCGCTCCTGGCTCCACCTTCCTGCTGGGTGCCCCTACAGCAAGCAGCTTGCTCTGGGGGCATCCAAGCAGGTGTGCTCCAGAACCGCTGTTCTGCGTGTTCATTCACATGCAGAGCAAGGACTCGGCCCTGCCCGCCATCTCCTGATTGGCAGCAGCCATTGGCTCCCGCTGCTGCCTAAAGCCAATTAGGAGTCCAAGTCCCCGAAAAGGCATAGCTCTTGTGGAAATCGTTGGATCGAGGGGGGGGCTCAGGTAAGGAGGGCTTCTGCACACAGAAGGTTTTTTACCTTCATGTATAGAATGCATGAAGATAAAAAAACTTTGTGCCTTTACTAACTACTTTAACCTCTTAGCACCTCCCAGACCTTTAAGAGGCTTATGACACCGGGAGGCGTGGCGTAGCTTAAGATCATGTGACCATTGTGTTTAGATGATTGCAAGGAGCGATTGGGAGTTCTTGGCACAGGTGTATTGGGGGCAATTCACGCAAATATGTGGCCGCTCGGCACTAAGGACATTTTGCATCCAGCCAGCGCCAAGGGGTTAAGCTGACCATACAATATACAATTTTTAAAATAAATTTCCGTTAGATTTACCTTCAACTATGAAGGCTCCTTGGGAAAGGGAGTCTTGACTGTTGTAAGCTTGGCATATACGCGGGCATCAACCTAAAACAGGGAGGTTATGTGGCTCTGGTGGGATTGGCCACTAAGGCATGAGGTAAACTCTAGAAAAGGCTAGGCAGGTGCACGTCCCACTACTCTGAGGAGATTATGGCCTCACAAGGGTTGTACACCCACCCGCCTGTTGTGAGTTTCATCACAGCTTTATTGGTGGTTTTACCTTGCCAGCAATTGATATTTCTTTATGGGCTATGCCCTCAAGTACAGGCCTCTTAGACTATTTGGAGTTAATTTACTAATGGCAAAGGGACAGTGCACTCTGCTAGTGCAGCTGCCCCAGAGCTTAGTAAATAAGAAGAAGATCTGCTGACTTCCATCATCCAATAACGTGCAAGCAAAAAAGCAGTTTTTTTAATTTTCCTTGCACATGATTGAATACTCTTTGCAAAGTGTAGCTTTACCTCATTTACTAAGCTCTGGAGCAACTGCACTTTACAAAGTGCAAAGTCTATTTGCCTTTAGTAAATCAACCCCTATGTGTTTTGTTATGGATGCTCATGGTATAACTGTGACTGGCATTGTTATTGGGTATTTTGAATGTTGTTACATTTGGTATATTCAATAAAGTTGTGGCCTTGCCCTTTTTCCAACTTAAGCCCCGGTTCACACTGCTGTGGGATTGAAAACATGTGAGTTCAGCTGAACTCGCACAATTTCATTCCCACATGTCACTCCAACGATTTAAGAGACATATGTGCAGTTTCCTGGCCAGATGTCTATTGAAATCGCACCTGAAATAACCAAAAGTAGTACAGAAACTACTTCTGGGAATCAGTGCGATGCTGCATAGCTGGCGTTGCACCAATTTGGACGGTTCCATTGCGGGCAATACCTGCTGATTTGGCATGCGATTTGACAGGACGCTCCCTACGTTGCAGATAGAGAAAGGAGCTCTTTGTTAGTGGGCGAGGGGGCGAGCACACCAGGGAGAAAGCCTTGCATTACTGTGTGGAGTTACAGACAGAAGAACAGGAAGTGAGGATTTCTCAGAAGAAATAAGGACATTTAAAAGCAAAATCGAAGGATGAGGTAAGTGAAGGAGGACTGCACTAAGGTAAAGGAAGCTATTTAGGAAACAAAAATGTACCTTTACAACCCCTTTAACCTCCCTGGTAGTATGATTCTTTCAGAAAAAATGTGCTGAAAGTGGTACCATTATTTGCAAGGAAATTTGGTGATTTATACTGTAGGCCTGTAATTCTTAGGAATAACTCACTACTCACTTAAATCTGACCAAACGAGAGTCTTGTAGGCATCCCGGGTATGAATTTTTTTTAAAAACAAAATTATAAATTATAATATAATAAATAATTATAAATAGTCATAAAAAATAATAATATAATTATAATAAAAATTATTCAATAATGTAATCAACTCAAAATCACTGAAATTTGCTCAGTTGCAGAATTGTCGCTGTCATTACTTTTACTTTTTAATGATAAATGTCCCCACAAATCGCTATCGCACAATTCTGCAAGTGATTATAATTTATTATCGCTGTTTTCTAGCTGCTCTAAAACCATTTTTTTACATAAAGGGACACTTTTGGTTGCTATGGACAATCTCCAGTTTGCAGGGAGAAAGAACTGTTTTTATTATATAAAAGTACATGCAGGACACTGGGCAGACCACTAGGGACAAGGGGGGGTGTAATTTTTACATACAGTACTGTAATCTATAAGATTACAGCATACTGTATGTAATGTGTTTGTTTACGTTTTTGAATTTGGCGCTGTTCTCCGCTCCCGTGCGTCGTAACGTCGCAGGGAACGGAGATCGGCGGCACAGGAGGACGCTGTGTGAATCGAGCGAGGTCCCGCTCGCTCATACAGCGCGGTGGCATCGCTGGATCCAGGGACAAGGTAAGTAAACACTGTCTGTGGATCCAGCGAGGCAAGCCCGAGTCTGACTCGGGGTTGCCGATCCTACCACAAAAATGTAACCCCGAGTCAGACTCGGGAATACCGCCAGGGGGGTTAATAAATACAAGTATCATATGTATGTATACCAATCTGTGCAAACAATGTGAATCACATATCCAATGGTTTGTATGTGACTAACAGCAATAACAACGAAATAAAATCCAAAATACCATATACAAAAAAACAACATATACAAAAAAAGTCAAAAGAACGAAAAAACAAAAGAACAAAAAAACTTATTTTTTTGTGTAATGGACTTTTTTTGTATATGGTATTTTGGATTTTTTTTGTAGCTGTCAGTCACATACAAACCATTGGGTATGTGATTCACATTGTTTGCATGGATTGGTATACATACATATGATGTTTGTATTTATTAGTTTACAACAAAGCTAGCACATTAACACACGTAATATTAAAAAAATGCAATTACATTTAGTGAACACATGTGGCTGAACAAAAATTTGACATTACTCTTACTGGACTTTTTAAGTTTTATCTTGCCAAAGAAAAATCTCTCACTCTTCACAATCACGCCTTATTCATGTCATCAGTTTTTGGCAGCACCTATATTTGTGAGCAACTGTTTTCCAGGATGAAGCACACAAAGAGCAAAATTGGAACCAAAATATCCAATGAGCACCTTGAGAATTTGTTGAGAATTGCTACTATATCCATCAAACCAGAGAAAAAAATCATGTCAAATCGTTTTATGTTTCCCTCTTTTACTTTTTTTAATAAAAAATATAAAAAAAAAAATACGTTTTATTACCCAGATGGGTACTTTATCTATATCAGTGATCGTTAACTTGTGATCTTCCCAGCTTTTTCTGCTCATCCTTATTGTTAATGCATTTTATGTGTGGCCCAAGACAATTCCTCTTCTTCTAATGTGGCCCAGGAAGCCAAAAGGTTGGACACCCTTGCTCTAAATAAAATAAAAAAAGAGGTAGTTTTAAGGCTTAAGGTTAAGTTTCGGCTTTAGACAAAATTGCAATTTTGTCGCAAACTCAAATTTGCCGAAATCCCTTTGCTCATCCATACTGCTTAAAAAAAGAAAAAAGGATTGTCGCTGGGTAAGCTGTTTGAATATACTACTAAGCCAGCAAAGAAATCTTCGACCAGTGTGTTAAGAAACCCTTTCAGTACCCACGTATTTACCTCTGTTACTGTATATCAAAGAGCAACAGAGCTTTAAAATGGCAATCCCTTTAAAAAAATAAATAAAATAAAATGAAAACACCTCTGCAACTAAGAGAATGATATTTGGAGAGGAGTGATTTTAAGACCTAAGAAAAGATACATGGAGATAACAATAAATCTGCTGAAAAACCTCATTTGGAATAGACCATAAAACTTGCTTTTATTTTCCTTCCAAACTCAGGCAGTGTATATACGGAACAATAAATGTCACTTGATTCAGAACGTAAAATTAACCTTAAGAAAAAGAAAAGTCTTCAACCATATTGCAGCAATATTTCATAGTTCACCGGCTATTGTCACTTGCGAAAAGTAAGGTCAAACAAGCAACAATTCTTATTTGTTGCCTACAGTATCTATAACTAAATGTTCATTGTCAAGTATAACCTTTATCAAAATTGTCCTGGAAATGTTATTTTTAGATTTCATTTCTTTCATTCCCCCAGGAGCATGGAGTAAAAAAAAATATATATATACACAAAAAAAAAAAAAATGAAAAAGAAACCAAATGAGCAGCCCTGGGCTTTAAAATAACTTCAGTCTGTCTTGACATGCTAACTCTGGTATGCAAATGAGTAACGCTAATTGGTAAGATGCATAACGCTGTTTAAAAAACAGAATTTAAATAGTGCTGAGTGAGAACAATATAATATACATAGTTTTTTTTTTTTTAATGCATATTGACAGTTGCATAAAGGGGTTGTAAAGGAAATTGTTAATACTTAAAGCTTTAATTTATAAGTCACAAGACTTTTGACTAATGTAACTACAGTATGTATAAACAATCCATTGCTGGATTTTTTTTAAGCTGGAACTTTGCTTCAAAGTAATTGTAAAGCCTAAACAGTTTTTATGTTAATGCATTTCCTGCATTAACCTCCCTGGCGGTATGATTATTTCAGATTTTAGGTGCTGAAAGCGGTACCATTATTTGCAAGGAAATTTGGCGTTTTATACTGTAGGTCTGTAATTCTTAGGAATAACTCACTTAAATCTGACCAAACAAGAGTCTAGTAGGCATCCCGGGTATGAATTTTTTTTAAAAACAAAATTATAAATGATAATATAATAAATAATTATAAATAATTATAACAAATAATAATATAATTATGATAAAAATTATTCAATAATGTAATCAACTCAAAATCACTGAAATTTGCTCAGTTGCAGAATTGTCGCTGTCATTACTTTTATTTTTTTATGACGAATTTCCCCACAAATCGCTATCGCACAATTCTGCAAGTGATTATAATTTATTATCGCTGTTTTCTAGCTGCTCTAAAACCATTTTTGACATAAAGGGACACTTTTAGTTGCTATGGACAATCTACAGTTTGCAGGCAGAAAGAACAGTTTTTATTATATACAAGAACATGTAGGGCACTGGGCAGACCACTAGGGACAAGGGGGGTGTGTATTTTTTACATACAGTACTGTAATCTATAAGATTACAGTATACTGTATGTAAGGTGTTTGTTTACCTTTTTGAATTTGGCGCCGTTCTCCGCCCCCGTACATCATAACGTCGCAGGGAACGGAGATCGGCGGCACACAGCGCGGTGGCATCGCTGGATCCAGGGACAAGGTAAGTAAACCATGCCTGTGGATTCAGCGAGGCGATCCCGAGTCTGACTCTGGGTTACCGATCACAGCACAAAAATGTAACCCCGAGTCAGACTCGGGAATACCGCCAGGGGGGTTAAGGTAAAAAATATTTCAGTGTGTATTGCCCCCTCACCCCCAGTAAACTTAGTAGCATGCAAACATCGGAAATATTGCTGCACTCCTTGGTATCGTTATTGAAGCATTAAAATCACATATATTACATGAACATAAGATGTACCTGTGATGTGATTTTAAAGGGGTTGTAAAGGTAAAAAATGTTTTCCCTAAATAGCTTCCTTTACCTTAGTGCAGTCCTCCTTCACTTACCTCATCCTTCTATTTTGCTTTTAACTGTCCTTATTTCTTCTGAGAAATCCTCACTTCCTGTTCTTCTGTCTGTAACTCCACACCGTAATGCGAGGCTTTCTTCCTGGTGTGGAGAAAGCCTCTTGAGGGGGGAGGGGATGAGCAGGAAAGTCAGGACTCTCTCTACTTTGCAGATAGAGATAGGAGCTGTGTGTTATTGGGCATCCTGACACACCTGCTCGCCCCCTCCCACCTCAAGAGGCTTTCTTCACACCAGGAAGAAAGCCTTGCATTACGGTGTGTAGTTACACACAGAAGAACAGGAAGTGAGGTTTTCTCAGAAGAAATAAGGACATTTAAAAGCAAAATCGAAGAAAGAGGTAAGTGAAGGAGGACTGCACTAAGGTAAAGAAAGATATTTAGGGAACAACAACTATGTCCTTTACAACCCCTTTAATGTGATACTAAAGTCTTGTTTTTTTGTTGTTTAAAAATAATAAACATGTTATACTTCCCTGCTCTGTGCAGTGGTTTTGAACAGAGCATCCCGCATCCTCCTCTTCTCAGGTCCCTCGTTGGCGCTCCTGGCCCCTCCCTCCTATCGAACAAGCCGCTTGCTATGGGGGCACCCAAGCCGAGCTGCAGCTCTGTGTGTCCACTCAGACACAAAGCCGCAGTTCGGCCCCGCCCATCTCTTTCCTAATTGGCTAACTGACTTTGATTGAAACCAGCGAGAGCCAATGGCACCACTGTTGTGTCTCAACCAATCAGGAGGGAGAGTACCAGATGGCCCAAGGCACCCGTGCACATAGCTGGATAGAGACGGGGCTCAGGTAAGTATTAGGTGGGCTACTACAAACAGAGTTTTTTTATCTTAATGCAAAGAATGTATTAAGATAAAAAAACTTCTGCCTTTAACAACAACTTTAAAACTAGCAGTTCAAAATAGATTTATTTACAATCAAGAACACATTGAGGGTGATTTACTAAAGGCAAACGTTACACTTTGCAAGGGAATTTTCCCCAGAGCTAAGTGAATGTGGAAAGCTCTGTTGATTTCCATCCTCCAATCATGTTCAATCAAAAATGCTATTATTTTTAAGTGCACATGATTGGGTATTATTTGATAAGTGAAACTTCCTACCTGTCAGTACTAGGATTCCTTTAGGACCCAGCACAACTCACCTGACACAGCCTTTGCCTAAGAAACAGCAGTGATTGGCCAGCTCACCTGTATCATCATCCAATCAGTAATCATGATAGAGTTTACCTTTGTGTGCCACTGTTTGATACAGCTGATATCTGCTCTGTGTATTTCGTGTATGACCCGGCTCGTTTGACCCTGCTTGCTCGCTTCTGATTCGGTACCGTTTGGGCTCTCGTCTACCTGTGTATGACCCAGCTTGCCTAGTCTACGCTTTGCCTGATTCTACTGTAGTGCTCTCATCTGCAGCGGTGAACTACAAGGTCCAGCAAACATCTAACTTCATCTGCAGCAGTGAACTACAAGTCCCTGCTGACCTGCTCTGCTTAGACCTGCTCATGGTACTGTATGTGCTCTAGTTCTTTGAACTCTTTGCATAATCAGCGCACTGTTACCTGTTATCTGCTCCTAGCCTGACACTACCACCATAAATGAAAGCTCACTCAAAGCCACAAAGAAGCTCTGGGTCAGAGTCTGTATTGTATCTTACTTGGAAATGCAACTAAAGAGAGAAACCAACACTATGGACTCAAACAACCCAGGAACTCAAAATCAGTACCAAAGACATGTTACAGATTTTATTGCTGATTAGACATGTGCACTGCCAAAAAATTCGTTTTTTTCGTTTATGTTATTTTCGTTTTTTTTATTTTTTCGTAAATTCGGGAAATTCGAAAAATAATTTTTTCCCGTTTTTGTTTCATTCGTTTTTTTTATTTTTTCGGAAATTCGTAAATTTTGAAAAAAAATTTTTTTTTTCGTTTTTTTGCTTTTTTCGTAAATTCGTAAATTCGGGAAATTTTCGGATTTCCGAAAAATCAAAAAAACAAAAAAAACGAATGAAACAAAAAAAAACGAATAAAACGAAAAAAAACGAATGAAACGAAAAAAAAAAAGAATTTTCGGAAATTCGGGAAAATTTCTAATTTTAAAAATTTTCGAAATTTCGTATTTTCGAAATTTCGAAATTTCGTATTTTCGTAATTTCGTATTTCTAATTTTTCAGTTTTCGAATTTTCTAATTTTTCAGTTTTCGATTTTTTCAATTTTTGAATTTCGAATTTTCCAATTTTCGAAATTTCGAATTTTTCAATTTTCAAAATTTCGATTTTCGAATTTTTCAATTTTCGAAATTTCGATTTTTGACATTTCGAATTTTTCAATTTTCGAAATTTCGAATTTCGAATTTTTCCATTTTCAAATTTCGAATTTTTCAATTTTCGAAATTTCGAAATTTTGTATTTCGAAATTTCGTATTTCTAATTTTTCAGTTTTCGAATTTTCTAATTTTCGAATTTTTCAGTTTTCGAATTTTTCAATTTTTGAATTTCGAATTTTTCAATTTAGAATTTTTCAATTTTCGAAATTTCGAATTTTTCAGTTTTCGAAATTTCGATTTTCGAATTTTTCAATTTTCGAAATTTCGATTTTTGACATTTCGAATTTTTCAATTTTCGAAATTTCGAAATACCAAAATTTGGAAATACGAAAATATTCGGAAATACTAAAATTCGGAAATACGAAAATATTCGGAAATACTAAAATTCGGAAATACGAAAATTCAAAATTTCGAAAATTGAAAAATTCGAAATGCGAAATTTCTAAAAAATTCGAAAATGGAGAAATTGGAAATTTGAAAAAATCTAAAATTCGAATTTTTCGAACTTCGATTTTTTCAATTTTCAAATTTCGAATTTTTCAAATTTCGAATTTTCGTATTTACGAATCTCGAAAATTCGAAATTTCGAAAATTAAAAAAAAAAAAATTGAAAAAATCGAAGTTCGAAAATTGAAAATTTTTTCAATTTTCGAATTTCGAATTTTTCGGAAATACGAAAATTCGAAATTTTCGGAAATACGAAAATTCGAAATTCGGAAATTGAAAAATTCGAAATTTGAAACATTTTTCAATTTCCGAAATTTCACATTTTCAAAATTGAAAAATTCGAAAATTGAAAAATTCGAAAATTGAAAAATTCGAAAATTGAAAAATTCGAAAATTGAAAAATTCGAAAATTGAAAAATTCGAAAATTCGAAAATTCGAAAATTCGAAAATTGAAATATTGAAAAATTCGAAAATTGAAAAATTCGAAAATTGAAAAATTCGAAAATTGAAAAATTCGAAAATTGAAAAATTCGAAAATTCGAAACTTGAAAAATTCGAAAATTCGAAATTGGAAAAACTCGAAAATTGAAAAATGCGAAAATTGAAAAATTCGAAATGGGAAAAATTCGAATATTCGAAAATTCAAAAATTGGAAAATTCGAAATTGGAAAATTCGAAAATTCGAAAATTGAAAAATTGAAAAATTCGAAAATTCGAAAATTCGAAAATTGAAAAATTCAAAAATTCGAAAATTGAAAAATTCGAAAATTGAAAAATTGAAAAATTCGAAAATTGAAAAATTCGAAAATTGAAAAATTCGAAAATTGAAAAATTCGAAAATTCGAAAATTGAAAAATTCGAAAATTGAAAAATTCGAAAATTCTAAAATTCGAAATTTTCGGATTTCCGAATTTCCGAAAATCCGAATTTCCGAAATTCGTAAAAAAAAACGGAAATATGAAAATTCGTAAATTCGTAAATTCGAATTTTCGGAAATACGAAAATTCGTAAATTCGTAAATTCAAAATTTTCGGAAGTCCGAAAATTCGTAAATAAAACAATCGTAAATACGAAAATTCGTAATTCACGAATTTCCGAATTTTCGTAAAAAAACGAATTAGAAACAGAACGAATTGCACATGTCTATTGCTGATTACATATCTGTTATATGCCATTCTACATTGCTACACAGTTGCCATTTTCTTTGTACTGTTGCCAGGTGTATTTGGTTGGCCGATTGTAACATAAGTAAATGTCATTATGCAAGGCTTTGCATTTTTTAAAAACTTCAATAAAAATTGTAAGTAGATGTAAACCCTCTCTTATACCCAATGAACAGTGAGCAGCCTCCGTTGATACACAGCGATGAAACAAATCTCCCTAGTACATATGTTTTACATGTATATCTGTTGGAAAATGTGAGGGAGGGGGCGCTATGTCTAATTAAATCGTGAACATATATAAACATATATAAACATAGTAATAGTCCATGTATGAAAACATCCAAGTATGTGCTTATGACAAATCAAAAAATTATAAGTAGTGCATAAAATAAAAATAAAAATAATGAAAGAATTTTAAATGGATAAAAAAGAGTGTTCAAAAAAGTCCTTTAGATGAAACTTTTCATGAAGTAAGATCTGTGTCTGGAAAAAACAAATGAAGCCTCCACCAAAGAAATAACGTTCACCCGACGTGAATAAATAGATTGGCTCCTTACCAACTTGAGTGGACCCTTTAGTTAAAAAGAGGTCAAATCAGCCTTGTTACACAACTGTAACCATGGAATGAGCAAGTGAGGACATCTCAATCAGCAATAAGACAGGTAACAGATCTCACATCCCATCAAAAAATGCAAAAGAAAGGTCGCAATAGTATATTATCCTTTATTAAAAGCAATATAAAATGACAGGACAGCCAAATGGCCTCTTACTTGATAAAGTGCCAAAGTCCCGGCACTGAGGCTACTGCGCGTGTAAGCCAATGCATCAAATGTTACAGAGAGCGGGTCCCCGTGTATCTCCGTAAGTGGCGTGCGTTCCAGCTCTACCACCAGGACCCGGAAGTAGCGTGCGTCAGCGTGACCAGTGTGCGCCTCGACGTACGTTTCGATGTGAAATCGTCATCAGGAAGCGTCACTGGTCACGCATCAAATGGGTCTAAATAACCCTGTGACGAATTTTAGTGGTTGGAATGGGACCAATCATAGCCTCAGTTCCGGTCTCAAGCTCAAACAACAAAACTTTAATAAACGAACAAAGCTATATATCGCTGGGATACGCTGTATTGAATTGGTAGCGATAATATAATCAATAAAAATAGGAATCATTTCCTATGTATATCATAATATAAACATATGAAATGAATAAAATTGTATAAAACCTTGTCTCAATCTCCAAATTGAGGTCAAATTGGACAATCACATCAATAAAATTGTATGTTAAAAATATATATACTGGTACTACGCATAATACAACAAAAAACACATAGAAACTCAATGCTGATAGAATAGATGACTGTTACTCATTACTAAGAAAGCAATTGAGGTCTAATTCAATGTTTAGACCTGACGGTTGCATTGTTTTTAATTCCCTGGTGGTTCTACCAACATATTGTAATGAACAGGGACACTCGAGAACGTATGTAACGTATCTCGAGTGACAAGTGATCAAAGATTTTATGGTGAATTCTTGTAGACTTACATTGGACTTGAATTTTAACTTCTTCTTGCTCTGTCTGTTCGTAGTTTTACATGATCTGCACCTCGTGCAGTAGTAAAAACCCGGACTGTCGAGAAAAGTGAGAGGCTTTTTGGGGGGGTCTGGGACGTTGGGAGATATAATGTTACGAAGACCTGGAGCTCTCCTGTAAATAAATCTAGGATTGGCAGGTAAAATTTTGGCCAAATCATTGTCCTTCAATAAAATAGGCCAATTTTTCTTAAAGATTTTTTCTACATTTTTGTAATCACGATGGAACCCTGATATAAAGGGAAGATCACTCTGATAAGCTTTCTTAGGTTTGGAAATCAATAAAGATTTTCTATCCATCTCAGATACCAGGTGTTTGACAGCTGATAATTGGTTTTTATCATACCCTTTTTCAGAGAACTTCTCACTTAGTTGTTCTGCCTGGGTTTCAAAATCTGAGAGCTGATCACAATTGCGCCGTAGGCGCATGAACTGGCCCTTAGGGATAACTCCCAACCACTTGGGATGGTGACAGCTAGATAATGGGACATACCCATTTCGGTCAGTTGTTTTAAAGTAAGTTTTTGTGCTAATCATATTTCCTTTTTTCACTAGTGTAAGATCAAGGTAGTTGACATTCGTTAGGCTCGACTCTGCTGTAAATCTGAGACCATAAGAATTGTCATTCATGTCAAGCAAAAAACCATTAAGTGATACATTTGAACCCTCCCATAATAATATAATATCGTCTATGTATCTTCTATAGTACAATAGTGATATGTTATTATCCTTATATATGGTTTCTTCCTCCCATTTCATTAGGACTAAATTTGCCACACTGGGGGCATAGCGAGCCCCCATAGAAACCCCTTTTATTTGTTTATAATATTTCTCCATGGCCCAAAAATAATTATTACCCATGGCCAGCTGTAAACCTTCCACCAGGTATTGTACCTGAGTGGTTTGGAGTGTGGAGCTTCCTTCTAAAGCCAAAGATACTGCTGTAATGGCATCAGATTGTTTGATGTTGGTGTACAGTGACTCAATGTCAACTGTCACCATCCATGTACCTTGACTCACTGTGATAGTAGATAAAGAATTATTAAGCTCTCTGCTATCTTTAAGATAGGATCGGCCCTTCACTACTAGTGGCTGGAGGAATAAATCGAGATACTCCCCCACCCTAGAATAAAGGGCACCGATCCCACTCACAATGGGTCGGCCTGGAGGATGGGTCCTATTTTTGTGTATTTTTGGCAGGATATATAGTACTGGTGTCCGTGGCGCTTTGGGTATAAGGTAAAGGGCCTCTTTGGTGGTGAGTATGGATAGACTGACTGTCTTCAGCTTCATATACTGTTTAGAAAGTTCACACCCTTTTGGATCTTTCTCTTCCTGATTCACCTGTGGGTGTGGATTCTTGCCATACACTGGGAGACAGCTGGTTTGAGGAAAGGCACACCCCCCCCCCTCTACACAGGCAGAGACTTGCAGAACTGTGCTGTGAATAGACCAGCTCTCTGCTAATCTATTTATAGCACCCACCCTGACACAAAATTCAGGCTGGTTTTATCACTGTTGACAGAGAATTTGTCAGAAGTTATAATGCTGATAACAGAAGAACGGAGCAGGAGAAAGCAATGGGACTTAGGACTTTAAAGAGAGATAAAAAAAACACTGCAGATATATATACCCAGCTCAAATTTCATGAATCAGGTTTACATAAACTTTAATGCATTATATGCAATAAGATAAAATGCTTTCTATGTGCAACAGCCCCCCTAATACTTACCTGAGTCCCATCTCGATCTAGCAAAGTTGCATGAGAGACACAGCTGTCCAAGACTCTCCCTCTTGATTGACTGAGACAGCAGTGAAGTGCCATTGGCTCCTGCTGCTGTCAATCAAAGTCAGTGAGCCCATGAGGAGAGAGAGGGGGCAGCTGGGCCGTGGCTCTGTGTCTGAAAGGACACAGGTAGCTGCAGCTTGGCTTGGGTTCCCCCATAGAAAGCTGCTTGCTGTGTGGACACTCAACAGGATGGAGGGGCCTGGAGCACCGAAGAGGGACCCGAGAAGAGGAGGATTAGGGCTGCTCTATGCAAATCAACTGCACAGAGCAGGTAAGTATAACATGTTTGTTATTTTCACACACACAAAAAAGAGACTTTAGTATCACTTAAGGCCTGCTTCACACCTATGCAGGTTGCAGTTTGCATATTTCAGGTGCATTTTGCGTTTTTCAATACACACTTTTTCATTCATTGAAGTCTATGGAACCAAAAAACAGAAAAAGGTCCCTGTCCCTTTACACAAAATGCACAAATGTGAGAGTGACCCATAGGTAACCATGTTAAATGGACTGTAGTGTGTTTCTGCAAAACTGAAAACGCACTAAAAAATGCAAAACGAATCCTGAATTACAAAAAAAAAAGATCAATACCAAATATATAAAACAATAAACCAAATATTACAAAATTTGCTAAATTGTATTCAAGATATAAATGTGAAGCACAGTTTGAGTCCAAAGTGCTGGTTCCTTTATTTAGTTGCAAAGTGAAACTTTACCACATGCACTAAGCTCAGGGGCAAATTGCAAGATGCAACGTCCCTTGCAAAGTGAAAATACTTTTTTGCCTTTTAGTAAATCAATTCTATTTTGTTCAAGCTGAAGAGATATTTCTCTAGTATGTAGGCCTTTAGGCTAGTACAACTTAAATGACATCTGGACCTTTGTGTTAAAATATAGTGGATGGCAAAACACACTTATGGACCCAGAGATATAAAATATGTAATTTTTCAGAATAAAAGCTATGATTTTGCCATGGGGAGCCTACCACACGTCTACATTTTCCAGTCCACAATGTTATTTTTGTTGCAACAAGTGGTATTCTATTGGTTTTGCCCCTTTTGTGTGGAATAAAAAGTAATAGCTAGATTCACATAGCTGGCCGCAACTTTAAGGCGGAGTAGCTTAAGGCATTTAAGCTACGCCGCCGTAAGTTAGCGAGGCAAGTACATGATTCACAATGTACTTGCCTGCTAAGTTACGGCTGGCGTAGCCTAAAGCGGTGGGCGTAAGGGCGCCTAATTCAAATTTGTCTAAGGGGGCGTGTTTTATGATAATGAGGCTTGACCCAACGTGATTGACGTTTTTTTTTCAACTGCGCATGCGCCGTGCGCCTACATTTCCCAGTGTGCATTACGGCTACGTCAGCCGCACGAGCCTATTGATTTCGACGTGGACGTTAACTACGTAAATCCCTATTCACGGACGACTTACGCAAACAACGGAAAAATTTCGAATTTCGACGCGGGAACGGCAGCCATACTTAACATTACTATTCCATCTATTTGATGGAATAACTTTAGGCCTGTAATGCGTTACGTAAACGGCGTAAATGTACTGCGGCGGTCGGGCGTACGTTCGTGAATAGGCGTATCTACTTATTTACATATTCTACACCGACCGCAATGGAAGCGCCACCTAGCGGCCAGCCTCAATATTGCAACCTAAGATAGGACGGCGCAAGCCGTATTATATTAGATACCGTGTTTCCCCGAAAATAAGACGTACTCCGAAAATAAGCCGTAGCGGGATTTCGACGCAAGATCGAAATATAAGACAACCCCCCGAAAATAAGATGTAGCGATGGCGTGTCGAATCCCCGAAAATAAGACGTAGCGATGGCGTGTCGTATGCGTAGCGGCGCGGGCGGGAAACCAAGACGTGATAGGCGTACTGTACTGGTGCGGAGCTCAGGAGCTGTAAAGAAGTCGAGCAGCCCTTTTTATCTGCTCCACGGTATCTCTAAGTGTCAGCAGCCCCATAAATACGGTAAGGTCGGCTCCATACTGTTGTACCATACTTGCTGGTAAAAAAAATAAGACGTCTCCCGAAAATAAGCCATAGTGTGATTTCTGGAGGAAAAATAAATATAAGACGGTGTCTTATTTTCGGGGAAACACGGTATGTTTAAGCGTATCTCTGTTTGAGAATACACTTAAACATAGGTCGGCACAGATTCTGAGTTAGGTCGGCGTATCTACTGATACGCTGACCTAACTCTTACTGAATCTAGCTATAAGAGTTTAAAGTGACACTAAACTTGGGTTTAAAGAAAACATTTTTGTAAAGTATTTTTTTTTATATATAAATAGACCCCTAAGATTCAATTAAGAGTATAATTGACTCTTGTTTTAGGTGTTTAGCCGGATTTCAGCTTAAAGTGTAACTATAGGCAAAACTTAATATTTTTTCATTTTGGATAGAGTAAAGGAAGGTTATAACCCTTTCATTTTTCCCTTCACTTCCTGTCCCCTGTGCCAAAACAGGAAGTGAGAGAAAATCCATCCAAAGTGAAGGAATCATTGCATGTCACCAGGGTCACCAGAACTAGTGTCTCCATTAGATATATTAATAGTGTTTTAAAGTCAACCCAGAACTTGGGATTTTCTACGATAATGGTAAATGAGACAAATAGAGAGGGTGAATCTCTACCTACTTGCCGACTGCGCTGTACCCGAATGATGGCTACATCGCGGTCGTCCATTTCTGGGAGAGCATCTATTGGCGTCCCCCAAGATCTGTGCCCCCCTGCACACCCACTGCATTGCACGTCCAGCGCACTCTGTGATCGCAGTGTATTTCGGACACAGTTTATCACAGATTGGGGAAAAGAGCCAATCACAGAGGCTCGTTACCACAAGATCAACACATTTGAGGTTTATCAGAGAGAACAGGTAACTGGCAAGTTTGAAAGGGGACATCTACACTGATAATCAGGGCACTGATCATCAGTGTCCTGATGATCAGTGCAGCCCTAACAGTACCCATCAGACAGCTGCCTATCAGTTTGTGCTGCCAATCAGTGCCCATAAGTGCTACCAATCAGTGCTGCCTATCAGTGGTCATCAGTGCCCTTCAGTACTCCCCATTAGTGCACATCAGTGCCGCATATCAGTGCCACCTATCAGTACCCTTCAGTGCTGCCTACTAGTGCTTATCAGTGCAGGCTCATCAGTGCCCACCAATCAGAGAAAACCGATAACCTGCAAGTGTGAAAAGGGACATCTACACTGATAATTAGGGCACTGATTATCAGTGCAGCCCCAACAGTGCCCATCAGGCTGCTGGCTATCAGTGTGTGTTGCCAATCAGTGCCCATCAGTGCTGCCTATCAGAGCCTCATTAATGCAGTGCCGATTATCAGTGCTTATCAGTGCCGCCTATCAGTGCCACCTATCAGCGCCCTTTAGTGCTGCCTATCGATGCCCATCAGTGCCGTCTATCCGTGCAGGCTCATCAGTGCCCACCAGTTCCGCCTCATCAGTACCCATCAGTGCTGCCTATTGGTGCCCATCAATGCCACCTGTCAATGCCCATCAGTGCTGCATATCAGTGTAGGCTCATCGGTGCCCACCAGTTCTGCCTCATCAGTGCTGCCTGTCAGTGCCACCTTATCAGCACTCATCAGTGCAGCCTTTCAGTGCTCATGAGTTTTGCCTATTAATGCTCATCAGTGCAGCCTCATCAGCACACATCAGTGAAGGAGAAAAATTACCTGTTTGCAAAATTTTATATCAGAAACTAAGAAATGTTTTAAAAATATTTGCTAAACAAACAAAAAAAGACCAAACAATGAAAACCCAGTGATGATTAAATAAGAAAACTCTATTTGTGTGAAAAAAAATGATAAAAATGTCATATGAGTAGAGTGCTGCATGACCACACAATTGTCATTTAACCACTTCCAGACCTTAGGTGTTTTTCAGATTCGGTGTTTGCAAGACTAAAACATTTTTTTCTGCTAGAAAATTACTTAAAACCCCCAAACATTATATATATTTTTTTTCTAACACCCTAGAGAATAAAATAGTGGTCATTCCAATACTTTTTGTCACACCGTATTTGCGCAGCGGTCTTACAAGCGCACTTTTTTTGGAAAAAATTCACTTTTTTGAATTAAAAAATAAGACAACAATAAATTTGGCCCAATTGTTTTATATATTTTGAAAGATAATGTTATGCCGAGTAAAATGATGCCCAACATGTCACGCTTAAAAATTGCGCCCGCTCGTGGCATGGCGTCAAACTTTTACCCTTAAAAATCTTGATAGGCGATGTTTAAAAAATTCTACAGGTTGCATTTTTTGAGTTACAGAGTAGGCCTAAGGCTAAAATTATTGCTCTCGCTCTAACGATCGCGGCGATATCTCACTTGTGTGGTTTGAATACCGTTTTCATATGTCGGCGCTACTCGCGTATGCGTTCGCTTCTACGCGCGAGCTCGTCGGGACGGGGCGCTTTAAAAAAAAAATTTTTTGCTTTTCGCATTTATTTTTATTTATTTTAGAATTTTTAACACTGAAAAAAAAAAAAAAAAAAAATTATCACTTTTATTCCTATTACAAGGAATGTAAACATCCCTTGTAATAGAAAAAAGCATGACAGGTCCTCTTAAATATGAGATCTGGGGTCAAAAAGACCTCAGATCTCATATTTGGGCTTAAATGCAAAAAATAGAAAAAAAATAAAAAATGTAATTTTTTCAAATGACCAAAAAAAAAATTTGTCTCTTTAAGAGGCTGGGCGGGACTGACGTTTTGACGTCACTTCCGCCCAGCCGAGCTATGGGGACGGGCGAAGGAGATTTTTCCTTCAGTCCCGTCCCCGCTCACCAGCCGACAGCATCCGATCGCCTCCGCCGCTACCGACGGCTCCGGTAAGCGGCGGAGGGCACGGGAGAGCGGCGGGAGGGGGGGGGGCCTCTCCCGCCACCGATAACGGCGATCTCGCGGTGAATCCGCCGCGGAGACCGCCATTATCGGATTCCAGACCGCGCACACTAAAGATGGATACCTCGGTTGTGACAGCAGCTGATGCCGTTACCGAGATATCCGTCTTTAAAAATAGGACGTACATCGTCATGCGCAGGTCTGGAAGTGGTTAAAGTACGACAGTGCTGAAACCTGAAAATTGGCCTGGGCAGGAAGGGGGTGGAAGTGCCCTATAGGCAAGTGGTTAAAGGGGGCATAGACAGCAATAAACACTTGACAGTTATTTCAATCTATCCCCCCTCTATCCAAAAATAAAAGCTTTTGACTTTAGTTATACATTAATGTAGAATAGATCATACTCAAATATTGACATGAAGCTGTGTTAACAGTCCCACTTGGATGGATGCATAGGGGTTGATTTACTAAAGTGAAATAGGCTGTTGACTTTGAAAGTGAATTTTCCCAGAACTTAGTGAATGGAGTGAAATCAGTTTTTTTTTTTTATAATTCAAACTTTATTTGTTTTTTATAAATTACATACCCTCATGCAGCACTCAAAAACTCTTACTCGCCTGCTCGGATTTTGTGAGTGGATTTTGAGGGCTGGTGAGGAAGGGCTGCCTGGGAGCAAGTGGGGGCGAGCACCGCTGGCCGGCGGGTTGTATGGGAGCCCTTCTCCCAGCGCTCAAGGAGGGGAAGAGAGAGGAGAGAGCCGGATGATCAGAGCGTGGTGGACATCACTAGCGGCTTTTATTTCAATAGCCAAGTGTTCCCCGCACTCGCTGTCACACACAGCCCCGCCCCCTGGTCCCGGGGAATTTGATAGACAGATCAACTGTCATACACGACGAGTGACGTGTATAAAAGTTCCCCGGGTAGGGGACGTAGCTTTACGGGATGCCGGGTAGTGGAAACACAGCAATTGAATTCAAATCTGTTCCAGTAATGCCCCTCGGCGCTCTTATCATCCGGCTGACAATGCTCTTCCTCTCCTCTGCTCTTCTGCATGATGGACACAGGTAGGCTGCATTGGTGGACACGGGCAAAGCTGCATTGGTGGATACGGGCTAGGCTGCATTGGTGGACACGGGTGAGGCTTCATTGGTGGACATGGGTGAGGTTGCATTGGTGGACATGATGGGTGAAACTGCATTGGTGGACACGGGTGAGGCTGCATTGGTGGACATGGGTGAGGCTACATTGGTGGACACAGGTAGGCTGCATTGATGAGCACGGATAAAGTTGCTTAATTCTGCAAAAAACTATTAAGGGTAATTTCATGAGATAAATTATGAGGGCGTGTTTAGGGGCGGAATTAGGGGTGGGGCAAGGTAAGGGTTGGGGGAACTGGTGGCGAGTAACCCTTGAGGCCTGGCTCAGGACTTGAAATTTTAAGCCCTGCCCTCATGTATCCAATATTTAAAAGGAGTACAACAATATACAAAGCCAAAAAAGACCATTTCGCAAACACTATCTCCAAAGCCCTAAACCGTCCACGGGAACTTTTTAAACTAGTCTCTAAGGCTATGAACCCCTCCTGTTTGGAGCCCCCTGCAAGTGAGTCACAAGAATTCTGTAATGAACTATCTGAGGCCTCGTACACACGGCCGAGGAACTCGACGTGCCAAACACATCGAGTTCCTCGGCCAGTTCAGTCCTGGAGTCGCCGAGGACCTCGGCGGGCCGAGTTCTCCCATAGAACAACGAGGAAATAGAGAACATGTTCTCTATTTCGAATGAGAGAGTGGGTAACCGCTCAAAGAGAACCAGGTAATCTGATTCCTGTGGTCCGAGCCAAGGGTGCAGGCAGTGCAATCAAAATGCAGGTTAGGATGAAGGAAAAAAGCTGGGACAGCCGCACTCCAAAAAAAACTCCTCCTTTAATTAAAAATCACAAAATACATGCCACAGCAAAAAAACAGCACAACAAAAGAAAAGCTGACGTTTCGCACTATGCCTTAGTGCTTCTTCATGTTCTCTATTTCCTCGCCGAGGTCCTCGTCGGCTTCCTCAGCCGAAAGTGTACACACGGCCGGGTTTCTCGGCAGAATTCAGCCAGAAACTCGGTCGGAAGCTGAATTCTGCCGAGGAAACTGGTCGTGTGTACGGGGCCTGACTTTTTTATCGACAAAATCGAAAAGATTCAGGCAACAGTTCAACAGAAAAAAAACACCAACCACACTCAGATACAGCAAGAAGCAGAAATCAACAAAACTAGTCCACGATCGACGAATTTCGAGCTGATCCCAATTACCATCGACACCACAAAAAACATCATCGGAAGCCTGCGAGACAACACATCCCCAAACGACATCATCCCAACAAAACTCTTGAAAGAATGCACGGACATCTTGGCACCCACCATAACGCACATCATAAACGTGGTGTACGTGACACACGCACGTCTGAGGGAGGAGCCGTCCGCGCCACGGAGCCGACAGCGCATCGGGAGATGGGAGGACAGAGACCCGGAGGAGGCCCAGTGTCAGCGGATGCGCCGCACAGAGGGAGCTCACCGAGCGGATAGCCCATCCATACCGCTGAGTCCACCTGCCGTCTCCGCTCTCCGGTAGAAGCCCGCCTTCCGTCGCCCCCCACTTACCCCCATGAGACTGCGGGCAAGGTAAGGTACGGGGAGGAGTAGGGAAGCCCCCCCTAAGGCGTGGGGGCAGCCCCTCTCTTCCCGCTGTACACACTGACTACAGCTGATCAGACCAGGAATCAGAGGAGTGAATCCGCAGTACGCGGCAACAACTGGTAACATGTAGCCCGCATTTGAATTTGCTTTTGCATTAACTTACTATATGTGCATGGATCTGTATTGTATTAATGCATCCAGGAGTTGATTGTCTTACATACTGCGGTTACTTCCCTTGGCGGACTTGTAAAAAAAAAAAAAAAGCAAGCAGCAGACTCTGCTCTTGTCTCTTCAATTCAACCAGTACGTGCTCTATCTAACTATTTGTGCCCATGTCGGTTCAGAATTAATGCACCCACGAGCTGACTGTCTTACATTATGCGGATACCTACCTCGGCGGACTAGCAAAAAGTATTAGATTCTACGTCTGATCCTACAAACGAGTCCGCGCACGCCTTATTTAATTCTATGATCATCTTTCTTTATGGGAATTATTGCATCCATAAGGTGACTGTCTTTCATACCGTGGACACTTAACTTGGTAGCGAACTTGAAAAGCTCTAGATCCTGCTCCTGACCCTACAAACCATAGCTAAAAACCCAAGAAGGGACAAGCCCCGAATCCTCGGGAGTCACCAGAGGGGACGTCTAGCAATATATCCCATATCATTGGGTAAGGGGGGGATACCTGCCCAAAATAGGATAAGAGCGCATCTTACTAAATAACGACCTAACTTCATCAAGACCCCAAGTCCTCAGCCCATACACTCCGCAAACTTAGGAGGGGTGGTACCTGCAACTTGAAAGTACATAGATTTGACGTCTAAAAAAACAAAAAAACAAAGTAGGGGGTTCAATTACGACCCACTCCATTGGCCTTCTGCCTAATGAAAGACGCAAGGCTCTCGGTAGGGGCAGGACTCTTAGCAAAGCTTTAATCCCATCAGGGGCAGTCGGGTTCCTACCAGTGGGCGAACAACCCACTGGGTTGAAATCAATCATTGTACAAACGGATGAACTCCCTGACCTTTCCTTAAACTTCGGATTACATCAGGGGTTAATTAATACCCCCGAAACTTCCTCAAAGTGTCCTCCAGGGCGGTTAAAAAAAAAAAAAAAAACCCCACTTTTAAAAAAAAAAAAAAGAGGGGGGGAGCATAGCTCTCCTTCCCCCCTTCAAACTGGGAAAATGCATTAGAGCGATAAAGAAACACAATATGAACAGATCAACAAGGGGCGCTGCCCCTAAAATCCCTAAAGACACTGCCACCACCAGCACGATCAGACACTACATGACGTCGGAAGGCAGCGCGAAGAGCCCAGGCTTGGCAAAAAAAACAGAAAAAACGGGGACAAATAAAAAGGGAACGGGGGGGCGGAAACCCCGAGTGCGGATACGTCAGTTGAACTCGAACAAGCAACAGGCCAAATGGAAGACCTCTGCTCGGACTCTCATATCCCCTCTAAGGGAGAAATGGACACTATGCTCAGGAGATTGGAGAATGCAATAAGACAGGAAATTAGCACTTTAAGAACGGATCTATTTCATACGTTAGAACGGGTGGAGGAAGCCGAGAAAAAGATAGGAAAGCAGGATCTTGTAATCAAGGAACTAAATAACCAACATCTAATTATGAAACAAAACCAGAGGCTGTTGCAATACCGACTGGAAGATTATGAGAACCGTAATAGAAGGCAAAATTTAAGGCTTAGGGCGGTTAGGGAAGAGAAGGGGGAAGACCTGAGGAAAATTCTTAATGACTTGTTCCTCCCCCTCCTAAACAACGGGAGGGAAGGCCCCTTAAAAATAGAACGAGTACACCGAGTGGGAAAGGCCAGGGAGGGAGGAAGCAAATGGGAAAGGGATATAATCGTCAGGTTCAGGCACTTCGAAGACAAAGAAGAAATATGGCAGAAACTGAGAAGAAAGCCCCCCTTACTATTTGAGGGGACTGAGATTCAGATCTACACAGACTTGGCCTGGAAAACCCTGTCTAGAAGAAGGCATTTAAAACCCTTACTGGAACAGATGCGTAAATCCAACATTACCTATCAATGGGGGTTCCCAGCCTGCCTGATTGGATACAAAGAGGGAGTGTCAGCTAAACTAACATTTCCGGAAGATCTGGGGGGTTCTGTCACAAATTGGACATCCCGGTGATCGAATTACCTGGATGGGTGGAATAGCGATTAGAAAATAGCTACCCCCAGAGGGGGCTTTCAGTAATGGGCATAGAGAGACGGGAGGGGTGGGGGGGGACGGAGGGCGGGGGACTAGATAGGGGAACAAGGCGGTGCGGATCTGTACCCCCACACACATAAGATCGAGCCACCGGGAAATTCCGGGGGACAGCGTGTTGGAGAGGCGCGGGGGGTCACACCTCATCCAAAAGAACCAACGGGTAGGGGGTACCGAGGATCCCTATGGTTCAGAGGCGATGTACTGGCCTAGGCAAGGGGAGGGGAGGGGGGGTTGGGGGGGTGGGTTTGGAGGGGGAGAGAATACTCCCCCCCTCCAAAATAGGGAGGGAAACGGGAATATGGCTCCCAAGGGATCTCTTAGAAAGGTCAGCATGTATAAGGAAACGACCAAGCAATAGGAAATGACAGAAGTTAAATTTTTATCCTATAACGTTAAGGGTTTAAATTCAGCGGTCAAAAGACTAAAAGTTCTGGTAGAGATTGAACAACTTAGAGCGGATGTGGTATTTATTCAAGAATCCCATTTGACCATAGACGCAAATATTAAGCTATATTCCCCGGCGTACCCCACTTGGTTTTACGGCGACTCTATCTCAAAACGAGCAAGAGGTGTGGCTATCGGGTTTTCAAGAGGTCTAGGATTTACGCTTGAGGCGAGGCTAACGGACCCAGAGGGGAGATTCCTATTTCTCAAAATAAAGCTAGATAATATTACATACACGCTAGCAAATATATACGCTCCAAACATACACCCAATTCAATACTTAGGCAAAATTCTGGGAAAACTGAATAATTTCGCCGAAGGACATATAATCCTGATGGGGGATCTAAACTTTGTTCTCAATCCAACATAAGTTACATGATTGTCAACTAGTAGACGTTTGGCGGAGCTTCCATCCAAACGAACACGATTATACATTTTTCTCCCCCCCCCACGGAACGTACTCTAGAATAGACTACATCTTAGTGGATCATGGGTTGCTTGACTCTATTATAGACACAGAAATTGGAATCATGACGGTGTCAGACCATGCTCCAATAACAATGAAAATCATACTATCTGCACAAAAGAAACAGCGGCCGCTGTGGCGACTAGACGACAGCCTGATCCGAGATGAAGAAGGGGCAAGAAGGGTGGAGGCCGAACTGGAAAAATTCTTCCTCATTAATGACACAGTAGGGATTTCCAGTGCAATCTTGTGGGAGACGCATAAAGCATACATAAGGGGAATACTAATCGCGGAGGGGGTTAAAAAAAAAGCAGAAAGGAAAAGTAAAACCATTGCCCTTCGGAAAGAGATAGAGACCCTCGAACGCAAACATAAAGAGCATAGATTAAAAGAGACCTACCAGAATTTAACCCTGAAAAGAGAGGCACTTATGGAAATTGCGGACCAGGAAGTGAGGTATAAACTAAACTGCATCTCTAAGGAGAGGTACATATGGGGAAATAAACCAAGTAAGCTTCTAGCCAAAATGGCCCAAAAAAAGAAAACTAGGAACTACATTGAAAAAATTAAAGGGAAAAACGGAAATTTAGTGTACGCAACCAGTGAAATTGCGGGTAGCTTTAAAAAATATTATGAGGACCTATATACAATAAAACAGTTTGGCTGGCAGAAAGGGGAAAGGGAGGAAGAGACTAGAGACTTCATTGCTAAGGCGGGTCTCCCTAGATTGGATGAGACGGCAAGTCTGAACATGGATAGCCCCATAACGGAGGCAGAAATTAAAACAGCCTTAAACTCACGGGCGGTAAGAGCCCGGGCCCGGACGGATTCTCTACAATGTATTATAAGAAATTTAGTAATATATTGATTCCAAGGCTGTGCAAATATTTTAATGGGTTAGGATCGGAATTTGAAACCAGCAGGGAAGCTACGGCGGCCGTGATTACGTTAATTTTAAAAGAGGGGAAAGACAGCTCTCTCTGTTCAGGGTACAGACCCATTTCTCTGTTAAATACAGACATCAAGCTGTTTGCCAAAATTTTGGCGGGACGCTTGAAGGGGGTTTTGCACTCGTTGGTGCACCCTGACCAAGTGGGTTTTGTCCCCAACAGAGAGGGCAAAGATAATAGCCTTAGGGCAATCCTTTTGCTACAGACCATCAGGCAAAATGAGACCCCCGGTCTGCTCCTGTCAGTTGACGCTGAAAAAGCCTTTGACAGGGTAGACTGGGGGCTCATGATGGAGACCCTCACTGCCATGGGGATAGGAGGCAGGATGTCCCGTTGGATTAAAACACTTTACCTCCATCCCACTGCAAAAATTAAAATAAACGGGACACTCTCGGAATCATTCGAGATGAAAAATGGGACTAGGCAGGGGTGTCCCCTGTCCCCTCTTCTTTTTATTTTATCATTGGAGCCATTATTGGCTACTATCCGTAAGGATTCTGATATCAACGGAGTAAGAGTAGACGGGGAGGAACATAAATTATCGGCTTTTGCCGATGATATATTATTTTATGTAACCAATCCGGTCAAATCCATCCCAAAGCTCTCTAAAGTATTGAAATATTACGGTGCTATCTCTAACTTTAAAATCAACGTCACCAAATCAGAAATTTTGAACATCAATCTAAATAAAAGAGAGATAGGATCAGTAAAGGAAGTCTGCGCATATCCTTGGACTAAAGAACTAAAGTACTTGGGTATTAAACTTGCAAATACAGTACAGAAGATGTATAAAATAAACTACGTCCCCTTATTAAACGAGATTAAGAGCGAATTAAAAAATACTGTAAATAAACCAATTTCATGGATAGGTCGCATCAATATGTTGAAGATGGTGGTAGTCCCTAAAATTCTTTATAAATTTCTATTGGTTCCAATCGCCCTCCCACAGCAGTTCCTGAGCATCCTTAACACCCTGCTACTAAACTACAGGGAGTGCAGAATTATAAGGCAAGTTGTATTTTTGAGGATTAATTTTATTATTGAACAACAACCATGTTCTCAATGAACCCAAAAAACTCATTAATATCAAAGCTGAATATTTTTGGAAGTAGTTTTTTGTTTTTTTTTAGTTTTAGCTATTTTAGGGGGATATCTGTGTGTGCAGGTGACTATTACTGTGCATAATTATTAGGCAACTTAACAAAAAAAAAATATATACCCATTTCAATTATTTATTTTTACCAGTGAAACCAATATAACATCTCAACATTCACAAATATACATTTCTGACATTCAAAAACAAAACAAAAACAAATCAGTGACCAATATAGCCACCTTTCTTTGCAAGGACACTCAAAAGCCTGCCATCCATGGATTCTGTCAGTGTTTTGATCTGTTCACCATCAACATTGCGTGCAGCAGCAACCACAGCCTCCCAGACACTGTTCAGAGAGGTGTACTGTTTTCCCTCCTTGTAAATCTCACATTTGATGATGGACCACAGGTTCTCAATGGGGTTCAGATCAGGTGAACAAGGAGGCCATGTCATTAGTTTTTCTTCTTTTATACCCTTTCTTGCCAGCCACGCTGTGGAGTACTTGGACGCGTGTGATGGAGCATTGTCCTGCATGAAAATCATGTTTTTCTTGAAGGATGCAGACTTCTTCCTGTACCACTGCTTGAAGAAGGTGTCTTCCAGAAACTGGCAGTAGGACTGGGAGTTGAGCTTGACTCCATCCTCAACCCGAAAAGGCCCCACAAGCTCATCTTTGATGATACCAGCCCAAACCAGTACTCCACCTCCACCTTGCTGGCGTCTGAGTCGGACTGGAGCTCTCTGCCCTTTACCAATCCAGCCACGGGCCCATCCATCTGGCCCATCAAGACTCACTCTCATTTCATCAGTCCATAAAACCTTAGAAAAATAATTCTTGAGATATTTCTTGGCCCAGTCTTGACGTTTCAGCTTGTGTGTCTTGTTCAGTGGTGGTCGTCTTTCAGCCTTTCTTACCTTGGCCATGTCTCTGAGTATTGCACACCTTGTGCTTTTGGGCACTCCAGTGATGTTGCAGCTCTGAAATATGGCCAAACTGGTGGCAAGTGGCATCTTGGCAGCTGCACGCTTGACTTTTCTCAGTTCATGGGCAGTTATTTTGCGCCTTGGTTTTTCCATACGCTTCTTGCGACCCTGTTGACTATTTTGAATGAAACGCTTGATTGTTCGATGATCACGCTTCAAAAGCTTTGCAATTTTAAGAGTGCTGCATCCCTCTGCAAGATATCTCACTATTTTTGACTTTTCTGAGCCTGTCAAGTCCTTCTTTTGACCCATTTTGCCAAAGGAAAGGAAGTTGACTAATAATTATGCACACCTGATATAGGGTGTTGATGTCATTAGACCACACACCTTCTCATTACAGAGATGAACATCACCTAATATGCTTAATTGGTAGTAGGCTTTCGAGCCTATACAGCTTGGAGTAAGACAACATGCATAAAGAGGATGATGTGGTCAAAATACTCATTTGCCTAATAATTCTGCACTCCCTGTATGTATGGAAAAACAGGAAGCATAGAATATCCCTTTCCATATTAAAACAGGGAAAGATGCAGGGCGGGCTGGCGGCTCCGGATATCAAAAGTTATTATAAATCGGCGGTTCTATCCCGGGCGGTCGAATGGGCCCGGAATAGACCAGATAAAAGATGGGTACAAATTGAGAAAGCGTCAAGTAGCAAATATTTGAACAATATCATATGGATCCCTGCACAATATAGAGCATGGGTGCTCAACCTGTGGCTCTCCAGCTGTTGCAGAACTTCAAGTCCCATCATGCCTCTGCCTTTGGGAGTCATGCTTGTAACAGTCAGTAGCTTGCAATGCCTCATGGGAATTGTAGTTCTGAAACAGCTGGAGAGCCACAGGTTGAGCACCCATGATATAGAGCATTAGAGCACAAAACACAGGACATTACACGACTCACTTTAAGAATGTGGGATAGAATTCAGGCACAATTAGAGGGGAAATTCAACTCCCCCCTAATGAATTTAAAAGAAAATCCGTTTTTTGCACCGGGGGAAAATAAAATAGGAGGGAATTGGATTAGGGAAGACACTGTGCACTTAGGAGATATTATTAAAAATGGTGACATAATGACCTACGGAGATTTGAAAGCCAAAACGGACTATTGGAATCTTGATAGGTGGCATTATTCCCAATTACATCACTTTGTGCAGCACCTCCCCCGCACATTACGGACGGAGGCAGAGCTGACCCCACTGGAGAGGATTTGTAAATCGAAGAATTCAAAGGGCACAATCACTAAACTTTACGGGATACTGGTTAAGATAGGGTCTCGGGGAGAAGCACCTTTTATAGAGAAATGGGAAAGACAGTTAGGCAGCACTAGAGGGACAAATTCTTTTCAGAGGATCATTCAACTAACCCACTTTTCCGCAATAGATGTTCGCACTGCCGAAGCAAATTATAAGTGCCTATCAGGGTGGTACATAACCCCAGACAAAGCCAATAAATTTAAAGTAAACCAGCCCGCTGAGTGCTGGAGGGGCTGTTCAGAAATAGGCACGATGGCCCATCTATAGTGGCTATGCCCAAAAATTCAAAACTACTGGGACACAATACTGAGCCAAATCAAGGTCATAACGGGGGAGGAGATAAAGAAAGACCCCTGGGCCGTGCTCTTTCACGGCGGCCCGGAAGGGGTTAAAAAATACAAGCAGTCGTTACTTCCCCATCTCTTAAATGCAGCCAAGAAACGTATTCCTAAAAAGTGGCAGGAGAAGGAATGCCCACACGTCTGGAACTGGATAGACGAAGTGGAGGAAACGTACAGGTTAGAAGAATTGAAGGACAGCTACCTGGAAAGGAACAGTGAATACAGGGAGAAATGGGCAAAATGGAAGGAATACAAAAAAACATGGAGCTACGCGGAGAGAGTCAGGGTTCGTTAGGAACTAGAAACGTAAAAGTGGGCGCAAATCCACTAGCACCTCCTCGTTTGCACCTTTCCGAGGTTTTATTTGGATCTCTTTTAGAGCGTTGCGAAAATATAGCTTCCTTTCCTGAACTGGTTAGGAGACATCTCAGAGGGGAACAGGACGAGATCCCTGGGAGCCATTAGGGGAGGGGGGGGGGGAAGGGGAAAAAAAAAAAAAAAAAAATCTCAAGAAGCTTGGTTAATTTGTATTGGGTTCGACCAGCCTTAACGGGGGTTGTTGGGGAGGTAATTATGGTCATGGCATTTTTGCCCTGATGGTTGGTTGACAGAGAAACCGAAATTCTAATGATTTAAAAAAAAAAAAAAAAAAAAAAAAAAAAAACTGCAGAATAAATACCACACATGATGCAAACCACAAATTGAGACGTAAGAAGCATCAAATCATGAGCTGGTCTCTAGAATTTGGTTAAAAAAGCTGAGGTGGTAAAAAAAAATAAAAAAAATAAACCAATCATTCAGGGAAGGGATGGTTCCGAACAACCTCAAGCAAGGCATAATAAAACCCCTCTTAAAGAAGCCCAACCTCGACCCGAAAGACCCTAACCAACGCAGACCGGTAACAAGCCTGAACACTATCTCCAAGATCATGGAGAAAGCAGTAGTGCAACAGCTCCAGCCCCACTTGGACGACCACAAACTCCTAGATCCTCTACAATCAGGTTTTCGCCCAGGCCACGGCACAGAAATGGCTCTTCTCAAGATATGGGATGACGCCCTTGAAGCAGCAGATGATGGAGAATCCTGTCTCCTAGTGCTGCTGGACCTCAGTGCAGCCTTCGACACAGTAGATCACAACATATTGCTCACACGACTCAAAGAAGTAGCAGGAGTCTCTGACGCAGCCATACCGTGGTTCGCATATTTCTTAGGAAATCGCACCCAGACCGTGAAACTTGGAGGTTTTACATCAGAAACACGGACCATTACATGCGGAGTCCCGCAAGGATCACCCCTCTCACCCATACTCTTCAACATCTACATCCGCCCGCTCCTCAAAATCATCAGTAAACAGGACCTGCGCTACCACTCCTTTGCGGACGACAGCTTTACCTTCGAATCACCAACAAAAAAGACCAATTTCATGAACTTGGAAAGTGCCTCACACTGATAGACAATTGGATGACCGAAAGCTCCCTCAAACTCAACGGATCCAAAACTGAACTACTCATCCTTCACACAAATAATAAATCCATTTCTAGGACCACATGGACACCACCCACCATCCTCGGACAAACCATCGCACCAAGCAAAAAAATCAAAAGTCTCTGAGTCATCTTCGACTCAGACATGACGATGGATGCACAAATAGGATCAGTCGTCAGCGGTTCTCATCATCTGCTCCGCATGCTACGCAGACTCATCCCCTTCATCCCGAAAGAGGACACAGCGGTAGTAGTTGGAACAATCATCAACTCACGACTCGACTACGCAAACTCCCTCTACTTAGGACTACCGAAATACCAGATGGCACGTCTACAAGTCGTCCAGAACACGGCAGCCAGACTGGTAACAGGTAAAAAGCCGTGGGAATCCATCTCCCCAGTTTTGAGGTCCCTCCACTGGCTGTCCGTACAGGACAGGGTGACATTCAAGACGCTCTGCCTCGCCCACAAATGTATACAGGGGAAGGCTCCCCAATACTTAAGCGAGAAAATAAAACCGTACGTCACCAAGTGCGTGCTCCGGTCAACCAACCAAAACCTTCTTCAAATTCCTAAATCCCGCTACAAATCCAAGGGAGAACGAAGATTTTCGGTCCAAGGACCACAGCTCTGGAATGCTCTACCCATCACCATCCACTTAGAGGAAAATCATCGGGCATTTAGGAAAAAACTAAAGACCCACCTCTTCTAAAAGACCGGTACGATGCTGGATTCCAAGCGCCTTGAGTTCCCAACATCCATTATTCGTTTTGCCCCTTGTGCATCTGCTGATATTTTATTGCTCGTCATGTTCCGCCCACACCTTTTAGCCTATCAGCTCATCTCGAGCATTGTATATATATTTTCCCTTCTCCAAAATGGCCCCCATAGAGCCTGACGAAGAGGCACGCATCTCCCCGTGACCTAACACCCGGAAGTGACGTCATACCGCTGCGCTCCATCGAGCACCTGTCCCCCTTCCTCCTCAGCATCGGAGGTTCACCATCCCGCTACAGCGGTGGATGGTGTTGTTAAACATCTAGACGCACTTCTCCCTCGCCAGCATTAGACCCTCACTGTCCCGCTCCTGCTGGCAACAGTAGTGCTGTACTGATCAGGGTGTCCATCCCACCATTCCAGTACCAGCGGAGCAGCTTCACCCAGGATGTTCTAAACGGATGATTACTACTACAGATAAGCTTTTTGTTATTTAATACATTGTGAGTGACATCTTGATATGAATACCTGTTTTTAATATTAAAAACGTGAATACTACGCTTAGAGGGGCTACTTTTTGTCTCCTTGTGTTGGTCTAATCTGTTCCATTCCTCTTCTTCTTAATCTCAATTTTTTTCTTCCCTTCCAACACCTATTCAATTACATTATCTGTGTACTTTCTAGTTTTTTTTTAATCTATCAATTTTTCCCAGATACTATTGAATCTTTCTGCTTGGCCCTCCTCCTTACTGCTAGTGCAGCTTACCAATTTTCAAAATGTGATGGCTGCTTTAATTTTCTTTTTTCTAGGCTTTATTTGTTTTATTGTTATTGATCCAGACAGTAAATCAGTTTTTCAAATGCACAAGCTCTCCAACAGAATGTATCAGTTACAGATATAAGACAAACCATTTAATACTAGCAGGGGTGCTTGCAATGATCAGCTTTCATTTATGTATGTAAAACTTGTATTCCAAAACTGTTTGATGTACAGTAACTGATTATAAGGTGCTAGATGGAGTTTGGCTTCAATTTGTAAGTGTATCTAAATCTGCTAATACATCTGACACTCCCCAAAGGTGTCCCCTGTCCTCGTTCATTCCGAGTAGGGGCACTCTAATACTAGAGGTGTATTACTGACCAGATCACCAGGTGAAAACAAAGGGAAAAAAAGCCTAAGAAAAGAAAACAAATTCAGCCATCACATTTAATGATTGGTAAGCACAAATATATTACATTTTTAACACAGGGAAGATTACCACTTGAAGCTCTGCTGACTTCCATCATCCAATAATGTGCAAACAAAATCCTGCTTTTATTTATTTTTTCATTGCATGTGTTTTGGTTATTCTTTGCACATTGACTAATCTCTGGGGTAAATCCCCTTGCAAAGTGCAACTGCAAAATGACCAACCTATTTGTCTTTAGTAAATCAAGTATAATGGATGGATAGGTGACCAGCTCCATGTGCTGGTCACCTAACAAAAAACCTAGGCATTTGATCAGGATCAGAGTTCAAATGTGCTGACTATCCTCTTCAACAAAGGTCATGTGATCAAATGCCTAGGGGCCATATTCTTGTACTTTATAGGCGGGCGGCACGTAAGCCATTTACACTACGCCGCCCCAACCTACAGGAGCAAGTGCTGTATTCCCCAAACACTTGCTCCGTAGTTTGGGGCGGCGTAGTGTAATTGGCCCGGCGTATCCCCGCGTAAATCCAAGGGGGTGGCTTGTATTTAAATTAAGCGAATTATTCGAACGAACTGCGCATGCGCCGGGCTTAAAATAGCCCAGTGTGCATGCTCCAGTTCTCGGCGTAAAACGTCAATGACGCCGACGTGTGAGTCATTGACGTAAAGTCGTATTCAAGAACGACTTAGGGAAACGACGTACCCGACGGGAAAAGACGACGCGGACCCGACGCCATACTCAACATGGTGTACGTGGGACTGGCGTAAGGTTACCCCTCATATAGCAGGGGTAACCTTATGCTTACGCAAACGACGTTAGCGACGGTTACGCGACGCAAATTTGTTCGGGAATCGGCGTATCAGGCTCATTTGCATAAACAAATGAGACCTGAACGTAAACGCCACCTAGCGGCCAGCTGGGTAATTACATTTAAGATCCGACAGTGTAAGTGACTTACACATGTCGGATCTTAAGCATATCTATGCGAAAATGATTCTAAGAATCACTCGCATAGATACGCGGGCCAAAAAAGAGAGATACGACGGAGTATCCTGAGATACTCCGTCGTAACTATACTCAGAATATGGCCCTAGGTGTCTGAGCAGTACTGGAGGGAACACAGACCTGTATTTTCCCCAGGAAAGAAATACATTTCAGCACTTCTATTGTTCTTTAATTATCCACCTCTGCAGAATGCTAACATTTGAACGTGGGTCCACTTTAAATCTGTTGCTAAACGCCTTAAGCAAGCCGTATCAGCAAACTGTGATTCTGTCCTGTACTTCACTACAGAATAGCTGTAAAATAATATTGCAGCAGTTAACATTTCATAAAATATTAACATAATTGCCATTGATTTGCAAATTAAAGAACACTACGGCCAAATCTTTTTAAGTATTCATATATTACTTAAAAGCTTATTAAAATCCACTATAACATCGTAATTCAGTGTCGTTTGTGTGCAAATAGGGATTTAAATTACACGCTGCCCAGCATAGCATTAAACTCATTTCATGGCAGGATATTAGACATGTTGTAAATACATTACAAAGTGAAAGATTAACATAAAACAATTGTTTTCAAAAGTTTGCTTAAAGAAATATGCCCTTTTGTTGTTTTTAATACAATTATGTTGGAAAAAAACAACACATATAATAACCCCGGAGATAGAATGGGGCAGATGAGTGAATCTGAAAGATGCTCTTAAGGGCATGTGTCAACGAACTTTTGTTCGGATACCAGAAAGCGGCCCCCACTATGCAAATATATACCGGTAATAATAAAAAAAAAATGAATTTCTTTGATTAAAATTTATCTTGGAAAGCAATTATTTGCTTGCAATCATCTGTAAAGGTTTTTACCCTGGACTGGTATTTTTCAAATATTAAATACATTTTGGTGGCTCAAACAAATCACGCATAGACAGCTTTTCCCCTAAAGTGACCCTAAACTGTGGTTAAAAAAAAAACATTATATTCAAGTATGTATTATTTATTTATTACAGGTACAGTACTGTCAATTATGCTTTGCATACATATTGTACCAGTAGCATCAGTACCCGCCCCCAAGGAGCTTACAATCTAAAGTCCCTAACTCACATTCACACATATACTAGGGCCAGTTTAGACAGGAGACAATTAACCTACCAGCTTGTCTTTGGAGTGTAGGAGGAATCCGGAGTACCTGTAGGAAACCTACACAGGCACAGGGAGAACATACAAACTCCAGGCAAGTAGTGCCGTTGTTGGGGTTCAAACCAACGACCCAAGTGCTGCTAGACAGAAGAGCTAACCACTTAAATTGATTGTAAACCTTCATTTGTTTCTTAAATTACAAACATCTCATACTTACCTCCACTGTGCAGTTCGTTTTGCAAAGTGTGGCTCCGATCATCATCTTCTGGGGTCCTCCGGTGGCGTTTGCGGCTTCTCCTTACATCGGTAAACCCATTACTCTTCCGAGGGGTTACCTTGTGGGCGCACTATCGAGTCCAGCATTTGCGTTCATAGACACAGAATGGCAAACTCGGCCCCGTCCCCGGAGCCTGCGTCATTGGCGGGAGTCAATGGCTGCACTGCTATTAATCTATCCAATCAAGAGCCGAGAACCCCAGGCAGAGAGGAAAAGTGCATCTCCGCCGAGTTCTCCTAAATATAGTCTGATCAGAACTGACATTTATTCTCTAGCATTTTAAAGGTGTCAAGGAGGCCAATGATGAAGTTATACCACTGATAGTTACCCCTCACCTTTTGAGTTCTGGTATCACCTCCATCTGTCGGTTGTAGACCCCATTTTTAGCATATTAATCTTTATCTCATTCCAGTTTCTGCCATTTCCAAATCTGTATCTCCATGCCATTCTCAGTCAAGTCTGTGAGAGTGGGGGTGTGATACTATTAAAAGTTTTTTATCTTAATGTGTCAAGAAAAAAAAAACACTTTTTACCTTTACAGACACTTTAAAGCCCAACTCCAGGCAACAAAAAAGTTTTCCTATGCAGTAGGGCTGTGCATGGGTCAACTGCTTTTGTTTAGGGGTGAGGACAGTCTAAAGCCTCGTACACATGATCGGATTTCTGATGGAATCTAATCCGATGAATGTTTCCGTCGGATATCCGATGAAGCTGACTTTCATCAGTCTTGCCTACACACGATCAGTCGAAAATCAGATCGTGTCCAAACGCGGTGACGTACAACACTACGACGAGCCGAAAAAAATGAAGTTCAATGCTTCAAAGCATGCGTCGACTTGATTCTGAGCATGCATGGATTTTTGACTGATGGAGTTCTATACAGACGACCGGATTTTTCTATTTTTATACATAGGAAAAATTTAAAACATGTTCTATTTTTTTTTCACAGATGGAAATCAAACCGATGGAACCCACACAAGATCGGTTTGTCCGATTAGATCAGTCCATCGGTCTGTTTTCATCGGACAAACCGATCGTGTGTACAGGGCTTTACACTCATCTAATCCTTCGTTCCACTGGAAAACAGCGCTCCCCCACAGTCCAGTGGTGGACTGTTTCTAGTCTATAGAGCCTGCTCTGGACTTGATGACATAAGGAACAGTCCAAAATTCAAGATCGCTAGAGCGCGGGGGAGCCAGTCTTGTGCTAGGAGTATCAGAGGATCAGATGAGTAAATCTCCTTTTTCCTCACCCCTAGATAAAACTTGCAGTCAAATATGAGAAAACTCCACTTTAGGTTTGTTAAAGTGGAGGTTCACCCTCAAAAAAAATTCTGACATCACATGGAGTCGAGCCATCCTACCGACAGAATGCCGGTGTTTTTTTTTTTTCTCAGCACATACCTCGTTATCACGATTTTCACCCCCCGGCAATCCCGCGGGACTGGGCATTCCCAAGCACTGCCTGTGATTGACAGGCTTCCGAACGGCGCATACTGCGCGTCACAGGTTGCCGAAAAAACCCGATCGTCGGTGCGGCTCTATACGGCGCCTGCGCACCGACGTTCTGTCGGCAACCTGTGACGCTCAGTATGCGCCGTTCGAAAGCCTATCAATCACAGGCAGTGCTTGGGAACGCCCAGTCCCGCGGGATTGCCGGGGGGTGAAAATCGTGATAACTAGTTATGTTCTTAAAAAAAAAAAAAAAAACACCGGCATTCTGTCGGTAGGATGGCTCGACTCCATGTGATGTCAGAATTTTTTTTGAGGGTGAACCTCCACTTTACGTGTTTCCTATTCATACAGCATGCCTAAAAAATATGTTTAAAAAAATATTTCTTACCTTTTTAGGAAAGTGTTATGGTTGACTGCAAGCTTTTTTTGAAAGTTATAGTGAGCCTCTCCAAAATCTGTCCTCATTAAAGTGATTAAAACCCCCCCTGAAACATTTTTACATATGGGTAAGCCTATAATAAGGCTTACCTATATGTACTGAAAATATCTCCTAAACGTGCGCCGTTTAGGAGATATTTACCATGTAGTGCGCCGATGAGGTCATCGGCACATGCACAGTGAACAAATGGCGCTCCGTGCCATTTCATTTCCAGCGTGTGCCATGACTGGCAGCTCCTGCACGCATGCGCGAAAGTGACGTCACGCAGCTCTGACCAGTCACAGAGCTGGTCCCGGAAGAAGAGGGGCAAAGATGGACGCTTCCACCAGCAGGGACATCGCGGACATTGCAGGCTTCATGTGCAGGTAAGTGCCACATAATGCACTAGTATGTGATGCATACCAACCCATTATGCTTTTACTTTGATGGGGAATAAAGAGGAAGTAAAACCCCAATACACACTGTAAGAAAGGCGTCCGTCTGTTCTTTTCTCAATGTTTTTCAGCAGATCGAAACCGAGGATGGTATTAATTGTACGAAAATTCTCATACGACAAAGGCTTTTTTTGTTGTTTATATAAAAAATGTATGTGTCCTGCGCTTAGGATGTTTGTATGAAAAAGGCTGCTGCCCCCCCCCCCACTATTAAATTCCCCAAAGGGGAACCTGTGATAGAAGGAAAAAAAGGTAAGTGGGGGTAGTGGCGCTGCCTAACCGGGACACAATAGCTACGGGGACCTGCAAAGGGTTAACCGTGCTGTGTCTTAAGCTTAATTAATCACTTAAGAACCGCCTCCTGCACATTTACGTCGGCAGAATGGCACGGCTGGGCACATGCACGTACAGGTACGTCCTGTGCTAGTGCCCAGCCGTGGGTTGCGAGCGCGCGACCGCAACCCGGTCCGAAGCTCAGTGACTGGGACCGCGGGACCCCGCGGACCCGATCGCCGCTGGAGTCCCGCGATCGGTCCCCGAATCTGAAGAACGGGGAGAGCTGTGTGTAAACACAGCTTCCCCGTTCTTCACTGTGGCGGCGTCATTGATTGTGTGATCCCTTTTATAGGGATACACAATCGATGACGTCACACCTACAGCCACACCCCCCCTACAGTTAGAAACACATATTAGGTCATACATAACCCCTTCAGAGCCCCCTTGTGGTTAACTCACAAACTACAATTGTCATTTTCACAGTAAACAATGCATTTTAAATGCATTTTTTGCTGTGAAAATGACAATGGTCCCAAAAATGTGTCAAAATTGGCCAAAGTGTCCGCCATAATGTCGCAGTCACAAAAAAAATCGTTGATCGCTGGCATTAGTAGTAAAAAAAAAAAAAAAAAAAAATGCAATAAAACTATCCCCTATTTTGTAAATGCTATAAATTTTGCGCAAACCAACCGATAAACGCTTATTACCAAAAATAGGTAGAAGAATACGTATCGGCCTAAACTGAGGAAAATAAATGTTTTTTTATATATTTTTGGGGGATATGTGTTATAGCAAAAAGTAAAAAATATAAAAAAAAATTCAAAATTGTCGCTCTATTTTTGTTTATAGCGTAAAAAATAAAAACCGCAGAGGTGATCAAATACCACCAAAAGAAAGCTCTATTTGTGGGAGCCACGTCGCACGGCCTCTGTTAAAGCAACGCAGTGCTGAATCTCAAAACCTGGCCGGGTCCTTTAGCTGCCTAAAGATCCGGGTCTTAAGTGGTTAAGTGATAATCCCTCACCATCCATGTGAATAGATACCAGAGACCAAATGTGCACTTTTTTTGTTGTTTATTGTTCTCTAGTTTCTGATTTTTCTTGTACGAAAGCCGTAGGAAAACAGTACAGTTCTGTTCAAGTACGATCACATTTTTGGAGTTTGTCTGTTACGAAACTTTAGTTTGGAAAATCTGAATCGAATGTCAAAAGTTGTGTACACACAATCGAATCGAAAATCCAAAGATCGTGCCTCGTACAGAAATTTTCTTTAGATTTTCTCATAGTGTTTGTACCCCACTTTACCCTTTAGTTTGCCTGCACAGTACAGACAGGCTTAATGATGGCTGCCCAACCCCCCTACCTAGGATTTTCTCTTGCTGGAGGGTCCAAAACAGAGCATCTAAAAAAGGTAAGCTGCAATTTTTTATTTATATTTTTTTAAGTTATGCTATGTGCATGGAGACATGTAACAGATATAAAGTAGGTGGCAGGGGTTGACAAATTTGCTTGGAATCTAGGAGCCAGCTAAAAAAGTTAGGAGCCAGAAAACGCGCCCTGTCCCGACGAGCTTGCGCGCAGAAGCGAACACATACGTGAGCAGCGCCCGCAAATGTAAACGGTGTTCAAACCACACATGTGAGGTATCGCCGCGATTGGTAGAGCGAGAGCAATAATTCTAGCCCTAGACCTCCTCTGTAACTCAAAACATGCAACCTGTATAATTTTTTAAACGTCGCCTATGGAGATTTTAAAGGGTAAAAGTTTGTCGCCATTCCACGAGCGGACGTAATTTTGAAGCGTGACATGTTGGGTATCAATTTACTCGGCGTAACATTATCTTTCATAATATAAAAAAAAATAGGGATAAGTTTACTGTTGTCTTATTTTTTAATTAAAAAAAGTGTAACTTTTTCCCAAAAAAGTGCGCTTGTAAGACCGCTGCGCAAATACGGCGTGACAGAAAGTATTGCAATGATCGCCATTTTATTCTCTAGGGTGTTAGTATAAAACATATATATAATGTTTGGGGGTTCTAATTAGAGGGAAGAAGATGGCAGTGAAAATAGTGAAAAATTACATTAGAATTGCTGTTTAACTTGTAATGCTTAACTTGTAATACCAACGGCCACCACCAGATGGCGCCAGCTTACACATCTGGTGGTAATAACTTTTAATACCAACGGCTCACCACCAGATGGCCCCAGCTCACAAAAAAAAAAAAAAAAAAAAAATATATATATTTTTTTTTTTTTGCCCCCCTTCCAAGCCAAGTCGCCAGGACCCTATTTCTAGTCGCCATGGCGACCTGGCACCCGGGATTTGTCGAGCCCTGGTAGGTGGTATTCCAAACTGGCTGCAAAAGTGAAAACAAAATAAGGATTGCATTGCAAGGCACACAAATGTTATTAGATATACAGTATCTCACAAAAGTGAGTACACTTCTCACAGTTTTGTAAATATTTTATTCTATCTTTTCATGTAACAACACTGAAGAAATGATACTTTGCTACAATATAAAGTAGTGAGTGAACAGCTCATATAACAGTGTAAATTTGCGGTCCTTTCAAAACAACTTAACACACAGCCATTAATGTCTAAACCGCTGGCAACAAAAGTGAGTACACCCCTAAGTGAAAATTTTCAAATTGGGTCCAATTAGCCATTTTCCCTTCCCGGTGTCATGTGACTCGTTAGTGTTACAAGGTCTCAGGTGTAAATGGGGAGCAGGTGAGTTAAATTTGGTGTTATCGCTTTCACTCTCTCATACTGGTCACTGGAAGTTCAACATTGCACCTCATGGCAAAGAAATCTCTGAGGATCTGAAAAAATTGTTGCTCTACATAAAGGTGGCCTAGGCTATAAGAAGATTGCCAAGACCCAGAAACTGAACTGCAGCACGGTGGCCAAGACCATACAGCGATTTTAACAGGACAGGTTCCACTCAGAACAGGCCTCACAATGGTTGACCGAAGAAGTTAAGTGCACATGCTCAGCATCATATCTAGAGGTTGTCTTTGGAAAATAGACTTATGAGTGCTGCCAGCATTGCTGCAGAGGTTTAAGGGGTGGGGGGTATGCCTGTCAGTTCTCAGACCATACGCCGCACACTGCATACAATTGGCCTGCATGGCTGTTGTCCCAGAAGAAAGCCTCTTCTAAAGATAATGCACAAGAAATCCTGCAAACAGTTTGCTGAAGTCAAGCAGACTAAGTACATGGATTACTGGAACCATGTACTATGGTCTAATCAGACCAGGATAAACTTATTTGGTTCAGATAGTGTCAACCAGGTGAGGAGTACAAAAACAAGTGTGTCTTGCCTACAGTCAAGCATGGTGTTGGGAATGTCATGGTCTGGGGCTGCATGAGTGCTGCCGGCATTGGGGAGCTACAGTTCATTGAGGAAACCATGAATGCCAACATGTACGGTGGCATACTGAAGCAGAGCATGATCTCATCCCTTCGGACACTTACCTGCAGTGCAGTATTCCAACATAATAACGACCCCAAACACACCTCCAAGATGACCACTGCCTTGATAAAGAAGCTGTCTCCAGACCTAAACCCTATTGAGCATCTGTGGGGCATCCTCAAATGGAAGGTAGAGGAGCGCAAGGTCTCTAACATCCACCAGCTCCGTGATGTTGTCATGGAGGAGCGGAAGAGGACTCCAGTGGCAACCTATGAATCTCTGGTGAACTCCATGCCCAAGAGGGTTAAGGCAGTGCAGGAAAATAATGGCGGCCACACAAAATATTGACACTTTGGGCCCAATTTGAATATTTTCACTTAGGGGTGTACTCAATTTTCTTACTAGCGGTTTAAACTTTAATGGCTGTGTTGAGTTATTTTGACGGACAGCAAATTTACACTGTTATACAAGCTGTACACTCACTACTTTACATTGTAGCAAAGTTTAATTTCTTCAGTGTTGTCACATAACAAGATATAATAAAATATTTACAAAGATGTGAGGGGTGTACTCACTTTTGTAAAATACTGTAAGGCCCCGTACACACGACCGAGTTTCTCGGCAGAATTCAGCCAGAAACTCGGTTCAGAGCTGAATTCTGCCGAGAAACCCGGCCGTGTGTACACTTTCGGCCGAGGAAGCCGACGAGGACCTCGGCGAGGAAATAGAGAACATGTTCTCTATTTCCTCGTTGTTCAATGTTAAAAGTCGGCCCGCCGAGTTCCTCGGCGGCTTCCACACTGAACTCGACGAGGAACTCGATGTGTTTGGCACGTCGAGTTCCTCGGTCGTGTGTACAGGGCCATAGAGTGTAGAGTTACCATTGGTGGGATACTTCTCCAAAGAAGTATCTCACCAATGTTTGTCTCTCAGGTGGGGTATATGACCTCTGGTCCTTTTTATTTTAAATTAATATGGATGTGGTCTTTAGTATTACTGTTATATTTAAAATCTATAGGCATTGGTATGGGGGATATTTACTTTTACAGATGTTTTCAGAAAGTTTTGCAATTTACAAAAGGTCAGACTATATAAAAAAAGCATATAAACTACATTACTGAACAAACATAAAACAACTACAAATGTATCAAAAAGAAAAGAAAATGCATTCAAGTACTTGCATAGGACACATTGTGATTTTAGAAACATTTCAGATATAACAAACATAGTTGTGCTGCCTCAGGCAATTTTTTGAGGGAGATTGGAGTTTGATTGACCAAAGAGGAGTGACATTAGATAAGAAGGAAGAGGAGAAAAAAGAAATAATAGAAATAAACTCACATACATAAGACAGAAGCTTAACAGAATGTGCAGCTTAAATATGAAAAAAGTGAGGAATGGACTGTATAGAAGGTAGATTTCTAAATGTATATTTTATTTGTCTATAATTATAATTATAAAAAAGAAAACAATTGTGCATATAGAACAAAATAAGCAGCCTACACATCACTAGACATACAGTGCAAAATGGAAATAAAAGACAGAAATGTGTTCACGTACAGCAGGGATATGCAATTAGCGGACCTCCAGCTGTTGCAAAACTACAAGTCCCATAATGCTTCTGACTCTGGTGTCATGCTTGTGGCTGTCAGAGTCTTGCTATGCCTCATGGGAATTGTAGTTCTGCAACAGCTGGAGGTCCGCTAATTGCATATCCCCGACGTACAGTATAACATGTGGGTAAAACAGGCACTCTTGAGGGAATGACCACAAAAAGAAACACCCACCACTGGAAAAACGGTAAGAAGGGTTCCACCCAATGTTAAATGGAGACTGTCGGGTATCCATGATGGACTCCAAAACATGTGATAAATCACATCAAATAGTGTGCACGAAAAACAAATGATCTGCACATAGTGTGATACTGTTTGACATTTAATGGTAAAAAAGGGGGTTTACACATACAGCAATCAAATAAAACAAGCTTGGTAATAAAATGGAGTATAAGCAACGATTCCAAGAGCATCACTGACGCGTTTCATCCTATTGGAATTGGACATTTTCTGGGGTGATGATGTCCAATAGGATGAAACGCTTTGGATGTACTCTTGGAATCGTTGCCTATACTCCATTTTACTTACAAGCTTGGTTTATCGGATTTGCTGTAAGCGTAAACCGCTTTTTTTTTACCATTAAACATCAAACAGTATCACACCATGTGCAGTTCATTTGTTTTTCATGAACACTATTTGACGTGATTCATTGCATGTTTTGGGGTCCATCATGGATACCTGACAACCTGACATACCTGTTGAATGTCTTCATTCAACATTGGGTGGAACCCTTCTTACCGTTTTTCCAGTGGTGGGAGTTCCTGTTTGATGTCATTCCCTCAAGAGTGCCTGTTTGACCCACATGCTATACTGTACGTGTAAAGAAATATCAAATATAGAACCATAAATGTTCAATTGATAAAACAGCGCTAATATTGGATAAATGTCCAACTCCACATAAAATAATGGATGATGATGTAGCAAACAAGTCCTACAGTGGTAAGTGCTCCTAGGATATGGATGGATAGTGCACCCTACACCAGCTCCCAGTCTTCACCAAAGTGAGGCACACTCCCCCTCAGGGGTTCAAACTCACTAGATAAATGAATGAATTGAGCTTTGAAAGTAATTATTTTCACTTAGACTTCCGTCATCACCTCAAAAAACGGCAGGGGTTAAATTCCAAACATGGTTCATATGAAATACAAAGACACTGAAATAGTGTAATCCTGCTTTAATAAAACAACCCTGTATACACGTTGCCCGCTTCTGATATATGTACAATTATATCACTTGCAAAGAGAATATATAAGATAAGAGTAGTCACCGCTGTCATCCGCTGCTCCATATTCCCTGTTAATTTACATTAGCTAAGTCTCAGAATTGGTTAATTGATTTTCCGCGGCACCAAGAAATGCACTTTTCTTGTTATACTGTACGTGTGTCCAACAAATCTTTTTACTTTATTCTGAACTGTAATGAACTTTCCATAGATGTTTGTTATTCACTTTGGACTTTTATGTTTTGGTTTTGTTCACATTCAATTTTGCACTGCCTATTTTACCTTATCAGGTTCATACGTTATTCACTTGCTCACTTAGTGCCACACTTTTGTCTTTTTATTATAATTATATTTATGCTCAGATGCTGTTTACAAAATGCTTGGACTCAGATATAAGATTGAATGAACTTAAAGGGTCAATAAAGGAAACAAAAATGTTTTAGCTGAAATGACTGCTTACAGGGTATAGAGACATAATAGTTAACTGATTCCTTTTAAAAATAGATAAAAAAACAATCATATAATGTGCCTGTAGTTTAGTTTCGTTTTTGCTGTCGTTTGCTGGTTCTCTGATATACAGAGAAGCCAATATAGGGCAGTCAGCCAATAGAGAGCAGTGATACTTTGTCTAAAACTCCTCAGCACCAATCCAGTTTCGTTTTACACACAGTAATCACACCTCCTTGATTAGAAATCTCCCAGTACTGTGGTGATCAGGAAACAGCAACATCAAAGCAAAAACGAGCAATGGGGACATGACACCAGGACTGCAGTAAGGTAAAGGAAGCTATTTAGCTAAAAAAAAAATAATCCTTTAGTGACCCTTTAATTAAAAAAAAAAAAAAAGGTTTTCAGTTCTTCCCTTGCCAAAAGTGCAAAACAGCCAAGAGGTTTTAAAAGGGTAAAGGACAAATGAAAATATAAAAAATAACACAATGCGTAGCTCCCAACTGTCGCTGATTTCGAGGGACTGTCCCTGATTTGGAACAAAAACCATCTGTCCCTCTTTCCTCCAAATTTGTCCTTCATTTTGGTTTGATCTATATAGTTGTATGTAAAATGCACTATGTATCTTTCAAAAAGTGTTTCCCAGGTGCTAAACTGCTAATCCTTTCATCCAAATTCTGAGTTGCTGTATTTGTAAATTCCAATAGCCAATATTAAAGAATAGTAGTGGTAAACAAAAAAAATTACTTGGGTTTAACCAATCAATGTATTTGTATAATTCTCCTTTAAGGGGGTGTGGCAGGGGGGGTGTGTCCTATGCCTACATACTTTTGCTAATAGGTGTCCCTCTTTCCCATCTCAAAACATTGGGAGGTATGCACAGTGTCTTAAAGGCAGAATATGCTATAAGGCTAGGTTCACAATGCTGAAATAGGATTTTAATCTGACTTTCAATGTGATTATGTAATGCTACTAGGATGCAATTTGGATGCAACTTTGATAAGGTTTGTATATATTACATGGCCAAAGTCTCCCTGGAATCACACCAAAGTAGTACAGGAACCTTTTCCAAAATCCCTCCATACTGAGTCATATTGATGTGAATGGACTCCTTTTAAAATAATGTGATTTACCTTTTCATGCGATTATGTGTTACTTAAGGCTCATCTGAAATTGCACGAGTGTAAATTACATTTTAAAAGGCTACTCAAAGTATTACACCTTATTGCTTGTTCTGTGCCTCCTCATGTTATGGTTTGACAGATTTTTGCTTGGAAATTCATTAAAGGAGATGTATAGCCAAGGCTCTTTTGGCTATGCTTCTCCTGTGGACAATAGGAAGGCAGGTCGTTTTGCACTTCTGTGTGTGACCCATCACTCAACCGGTCCAGACTCAGGAAAGGTCCTGACTTTACAGTCAGGATCCACCCAGATGCCTGGACCGACAGCCCCTCTTCTCTTTCCTATAGTGGCATAGAGGAAGGGTCCACTGTGCTCATAAGGTTCACGCTTACCACAGGAGGAAAACAACCAGTAGTACCTTCGTGTGTCTACTTTAGTAGACATTGGTGTCTTTTAATAACTACTGCCAATATATATATATATATATATATATATATATATATATATATATATATATATATATATATATATATATATCTACTAATTGTTTTGACATGGGAAGTCATCCCTTTCTGTGAAGTTATCTTCTATATTTTTTTTCCCATACCCAGTCTGAATAATTCTGGTTGGTGACAGGTTTATGGTAAACAAAGTCAAACTTGATGCATCCTTAAGTACTCTAGGGTGTCACGTTGCAATAGATTGTATGTTTTCATAAGTTGACATAATAGAACCTTCTTTTTTTTTTGTCCATGCAATAATTTAAAAACGCCTGTGAAGATCTCAGGCTAGGATCAGCAGGTAGGTTGGTCTTTAAGTTCAAATCGTATTCAGTGGTTGCACTTGCTGTTATTCTTAAAGCTTTAATCAGGAGTGTCAATGGAAAATGGAGTCATGACCTTTGAAATAAAGCGTGGCAGGATTGAAGCGAAGCTGTGAATACTTTAAGCACTACTGGAAAGTTTTCCTGGCTGCACTGTAACAAAAGACCTTGATAATTCAATGAGTGGGAGCTGCAGTTTGTGAGCATCATTTGGAAAATCTATATTAGAACTTGTTTGAGCTGCATTGTGCTGACAAAAGTTAGAGATGAAATGCCAGCCCCGCTGTTCTGGCATTAAACACTCTCACACACAATGAGAAGTCTGGAACCCCACCGATACAGACTTTGCCTTCTGAAGTCTACTGTATGGAACGTTTACAGAATATTTATTTGATAATTATACCAAAAATTACTTGTATTGACTAATCTCAATTGATCTTTGAAAGCCATAAACAGATAACTGGTGTTTGATAAACAGCTAGGAACTTTCCATTGGGTAGTCCACACTTAAAGTAGAACTTACATTTATTTATTTTTAACCGTAAAAGAGAAGTAAGGGAACTTTTTTTTGCAGGTTCATACTTACTTGGGTGCATGCAGCATCGGTCTGATGCTGCATTTGTCCCCTGACACCTCTGCACTGAGAACCGCTGAACACCGATCCAGACTCCGTGGTCGGGATGACGCGGTGCCTGGACTGATTCCAGGGACGTCAACAGAGAGCGGACTTAAGTCTGCTCTCTCCTGAAAAAGAGGTCACAGGAGTGCAAAATGTATTGCACTCTTGTGATCCATAGGAGAAGTACAGCCAAACAAGCTTTGGCTATACTTCTCCTTTAATGCTTTCTGTGCATTAGGGTAAAAAATATTTTACTACCTGTCCTACCCCCTCGATGTAGCTAAACACCAACCTGACTCCTTTTCACAACTCCAGTGCTATCCAGCACCCCTCAATTCCTGCTTTCACAGGAGACACTGAGAGCAGTGGGAGCCATGGGCTCCTCCTGCCATTAGTCTAACTCCTGTGAGGAGGGAGTGGGGATGTGGTTTACTGGCATTGTGTTTGTCTATGGATGCACACAGCCGGGCTCAGGAGTGCCTCTTTACCACCCAGCTTGCTACAGGAGGAACCCAAAGAAGGGAGGACTGACCCCCCCTCTCCCCGTGCTGTTGGGGACATACAAGCATGTTTTCATTTACTTGTGAAAACAGGGGGGACCAGGGTGCTTTAGTTTTTAGTAAATATTTTATTTATTATTACACTTTTTACATTTTTTTTTAATTAAACTTTATTGCTAGTGATTGTTTTGGGCAGTGGCAGGTACTCTTTATGGAGAGATCAGGGGTCCATTGTCCTATACCCTTTAAGGCAACCGATTAAACAGAGATCTGTTTGATTGGCTGCTTCCCTGGTTGTAACAGCCAGTGAAACACATCATTCACAAACTTTTTAGGTCCAGCTGTCAATATTTTCAGGCGGCCCCGATCGGACCATTCATTCCTTCCTATGGATCGGCAGATGACACCCGACAACATCCAATACAAACCTGTCTACTGAAAACAGAGGGATGGGGATCAGATCAGGTGACAGTTCGATGGAAACGTATAGGTGGTCAGTTTCCATCCGACAGCCCGATAAAGGACAGCATGCTGTGTCCGTACATCAGTAGAGCGGACTAGTAGATCTGCTGGTGGACTAGGGTCACTTTTACCAGAAAGATGATCACCAGCTCTAAAAAACAATATCAGAATCGGGACAGCAGTTGTACAACTGCTTGCTTAGGATTTACTAGGTCTCTTTTGAAAATAAAGCTACTTATGCCTACTAGCAAACTTGGCATGCCTTGGTGCCAGGTTGGATTAACTTCAGTGTGAAGGTGCAATAGTTAGGTCATCCTGGTCTGGCCAGACACATGATCTAAAGTGCCAAACCTGGAAGAAAACTAGTGGAAGATTAAAAAGCGCCAGCAAAGGATTTTGTGGCAGTGGCATCACTGAAGTTATTTGCATGGTAATTTAAGTAATGTGTAAGTAATGTAGAAAGTGGACTTAGTACTAGATTTTTTTTTTTTATGTAAATGTATGAGTAGGTGAAACAATTTTATTATTATTACCTCTCAGATATCACAGTACTCCCCATAATAAGGCATTCATCTGCCTTTTACCATATAAAAGGACTAAAATCCTTCCTATAGACACAATCGTGTACATTCTAGTGCCTGTGCAGTTCTGGAGCCCCCGATCATATGTCTTGCAACAATTTTACAATCTTATTGTGGGAAGGGACGAGGCAAGCAATGTTTTGGCTTCCTATAACAGACTATTGACATCATTCTCCCAGATTCCACCTTTCAGTTACTTGTTGGAGCTCAAGGGTTGCTTTTTATAAGTATAAAAGGTACAAAGTTGAACTGTTGTGTATTGTGACATGCCATGAATTTATTCATGTAGACTTGTAGTTGATGTAGTTAATGATAGGTCAACGTAAAGTATAACTAAGGGCAAAACTTTTCTTTTTGGTTTGGAGTGGAGAGGGATTAAACATCTGCCAAGTTTTTATTGCTGTCTGTGGCCCCATTAGGGAGATTCACCCTCTCTATTTGTCTCGGGTAAGTATAAGGTAGGGGGGGGGGGGGGTCCTCTGGCACAGAAGATTTTTTACCTTCTTGCATAGAATGCATTAAGATCTTTTTTAAAAAAAAAAACTTAAATAGGTTGTAAAGGTACAATTTATTTTCCTAAATAGCTTCCTTTACCTTGTGCAGTCCTCCTTCACTTACCTCATCCTTCGATTTTTCTTTTAAATGTCCTTATTTCTTCTGAGAAATCCTCACTTCCTGTTTTTCTGCCTGTAACTCCACTCAGTAATGCAAGGCTTTCTCCCTGGTGTAGAGTGTCAGGCCTGCCCCCTCCCTTGGACTATAGGAGAGTCAGGACGCTCTCTACGTTGCAGATAGAGAAAGGAGCTGTGTGTTAGTGGGCATCCTGACTCTCCTGTAGTCCAAGGGAGGGGGAAAGCACGACACTCCACACCAGGAAGAAAGCCTTGCATTACTGTGTGGAGTTACAGACAGAAGAACAGAAAGTGAGGATTTCTCAGAAGAAATAAGGACATTTAAAAGCAAAATAGGATGAGGTAAGTGAAGGAGGACTGCACTAAGGTAAAGGAAGTCATTTAGGAAAAAAAAATTGTACCTTTACTTTAAGGCTTTACAACCACTTAAGTACAAAAAAGTTGTATGCTATGGTATCCTTTTTGTTCTCAATATTCTGCGAGTTGATGAGATATTAAGGGAGAATGGTTATGAGATGGGATTCGATATAAAGAGGTACAAAGGGCCAGATTCACAAAAGAGATACGACAGCGTATCTCCTGATACGCCGTTGTATCTCTGTGATCCGCCCGTCCTCACTATGCGCCTGATTCATAGAATCAGTTACGCATAGATAGCCATAAGATCCGACAGGTGTAATTGACTTACACCTTCGGATCTTAGAATGCAATTCTAGGCCGGCCGCTAGGTGGCGATTCCATTGCGGTCGGCGTAGAATATGCAAATGACTAGTTACGGCGATCCACGAAGATCCGCGCGTTCGTCGCAATCCCGTACGTCATCGCTAGTCGTTTTTACCCATCGCAAAGTTACACCGGCTTTAACATGGCTTATCTTTAGATCAGCCATGTTAAAGTATGGCCGTCGTTCCCGCGTCAAATTTTTATTTTTTTATTTTTTGCGTAAGATGTCCCGGAATACGAAACACCGTAACACACGTCACATTTAAAAAAAAACTTTGAGGCGCCGTAATTTCGCGAAATGCGCGTCGGGAAATTTCCTAACGGAGCATGCGCAGAACGTTCGGCGCGGGAACGCGCCTAATTTAAATGGTGCCTGCTCCATTTGAATTAGGCGGGCTTGTGCCGAGCGCATTTACGCTACACCGCCGCAAGTTTACAGGTAAGAGCTTTGTGAATCAGGCACTTACGCTTTAAACCTGCGGCGGTGTAACGTAAATGGGATACGTTACGCCGCCGCGGAGTAACGTAATTGTCTCTGAATCTGGCCCAAAGATCTGTGTAAGGAGAGAGCAATCCCTGATAGATTAGAAAGCATAACTGATCCACTTTTGATTAAGGGATCGCATCATCTGGTGAGTTCTCTTGGTGTGGAAGCTACTTAAGAGCTTGGGCTTTGTATAGCATATTGGGAGAGAAGGAGCCAAGGAATGTTGTGGAGCCCTTTATACAAGATTGACAACATTGGTAGACAATTTTTTTTGGTTCATTTAAAAGGGAATTGGAGCACTGGACACTTGATTTCATGCTCAATGAAGTTTATATGGTTTTTATGATTATATAATGTATACATAAGAACTTTTTATATCTGTTATGGAATATTTTGAACTGATGCCAAGTTTATCATATGGGTACAGAAAGTTTATTACGGCTTTAATTTAATTTATTTCCTTTGAGAAGTACAATTTGTATGTACATTTTCAGTACATTTATTATCATCTACAAGTGTTGTTACGTTGTTGTTGTTGTTGTTGTTGTTGTTGCTGTTTTCAAGGATACAGGACCTCTCTCTATTGAAAAGCACAGAAACGTGCACATGAAGTGCATTAATGTATGCTTCTGTTTGCATACTTGCCAACATTTTAAAATTATTTCTTTGGTCCTGAATTGATTAAGCTATTAGGCCAAGATTATAAAACTTACCAGGACCGTGACCTGCATTTACAGTACAACCAACATGGCATGTTTAGTAGATTGGTTTCCGTAATACTTTTTGAATTTCTTTATATCACCTTTAAGGCTGAACTCCATTGGTTGCAGGAAAGAAAATTGTATCATCTATTGATTGCCTAAGAAGAGGTGTCTTTACTGAATTAAAAATATAAAAAGGTGTACATAGTGTTTAATAGAGTAACATGTATAGAATATAATAGAATAGTGAATCTAGTACATACACAAGCAGTCAATGAAAACTATCTACTCCCTGCTAACAAAAGTATGTACATAAAGCTGAATTCTGGGCAAAAAATAAATAGAATTATAGAATTAGATGCATAGGATGTAGAATGTTCATATGGTGGTCCTAGTAGTTCTACACCACACAGTGAAAGCAGACTGCTTCTGAGAATTGACACCCTTTCCCTTAATTGGGGAATTATGATCTCCAAAGAACAGAACTCAGCTGCTATACTACAGAATACAATTTTGGGCACAGAGCTTCTGGTGTAGAGACCTATAAGCTAATATAAACCCTCTTTCTGACACACTCGCTCTAACCTCTAAGGCCCCGTACACACGACCAGTTTCCTCGGCAGAATTCAGCTTCCGACCGAGTTTCTGGCTGAATTCTACCGAGAAACCCGGCCGTGTGTACACTTTCGGACGAGGAGCTCGACGAGGAAATAGAGAACATGTTCTCTATTTCCTCGTTGTTCTAAGGCCCCGTACACACGGCCGAGGAACTCGACGTGCCAAACACATAGAGTTCCTCGGCCAGTTCAGCCCTGAAGCCGCCGAGGAGCTTGGCGGGCCGAGTTCTCCCATAGAACAACGAGGAAATAGAGAACATGTTCTCTATTTCCTCGCCGAGGTCCTCGTCGGCTTCCTCGGCGAAATTGTACACACGGCCGGGTTTCTCGGCAGAATTCAGCCAGAAACTCGGTCGGAAGCTGAATTCTGCCGAGGAAACTGGTCGTGTGTACGGGGCCTATGGGAGCTCTCGGCCCGCCGAGCTCCTCGGCGGCTTCAGGGCTGAACTGGCCGAGGAACTCGATGTGTTTGGCATGTCGAGTTCCTCGGCCGTGTGTACGGGGCCTAACCCTAACACTGACCTTTCTTCTAATGTTTCTAATGCTATTCCTCACAGCAAGGGTTTGTTCATACAGACTCACATTGTGTCATGGTTATACCACTCCCCTACCTCTCATCTAAAGAAAGATATACAGCCACAGCAAAAAAATTAACCCCTGTTGAGTTTGGTGGCCAGTACTGCTGCAAAATTTGAAAGTGAATTTGGGCGATGCACACAGTTGCTGCCCGGTGGTTTGGCCTTTTCAGGGTCAAAACAGGCAGTGAGGAGGTGACATATCACCTCTGAAATGCTTATCAACTGCTCTCCAAAAACCGATCCAATGCAGCAAGTGCAGCTGTTACAGGCATGTTGTTAATTCAGTGAATGGAAACCATGGCCAACAAGCCTGAAACAGCTGTATGCAGTATTAAACAAATGGCTCTGTAATATTAAGTTGTATCTCTATTATAAACCAACAGATGTACAGTTGGTCAAAGGATTGAAGAAAAAATATTTGCGTGGCTCCACCTACTATTCTAAAATGAAGACCAATGCCCTTATTTTTGGGACATCTAATTACCTTCTTCTCTAAAAAGGCTCTTCTGTGCTTTGCTCCACCTCACCATAAGACCTTATGCACATGGCTGTGTGGTGTGCCGAGCCTGCATAATGATGTTCCCAGGACCCACTGCTGTCATGTATAGTGGTCCATTGAGATGCATTAGAAGAAGCAGCTGTATGTGATTTTGCACTGGGTGATGCGTAAGCACCCGCAAGTGCACTGATGTGTGCGTTAAATACACACTATCTGCATTTGTAACATTAGTCAATGCTTGGGCCACCGATTCTAATGCATCTCAATAGGGCATTGTATGCCACGGCAGTGGGTCCAGGAAATGTTGTTACACAAGCTCTGCACACTGCACGTTCCCTGTACAGCCTTATGCCTGGTACACAATGGGGCAGATCCTCGTACAGCGGCGCATCTGTACGCCGGGCGCAGCGTATTTAAGATAAACTACGCCGCCATAACTTTTTTTTTATTTCTAATCCACAAAGAATTTGCGCCGTAAGTTACGGCGGCGTATTGTATCTCTGGCGGCGTAAGGGCGCGGAATTCAAATGGATGTAATGGGGGCATGTTTTATGTAAATACGTCGTGACCCGACGTAAACAATGTTTTTTTTTAACTGCGCATGCGCCGTCCCCGGGGGTATCCCAGTGCGCATGCTCGAAATTTAACCGGAACAAGCCAATGCTTACGACGGTGACGTCATTCTACGCAAATTCCTATTCGCGAATGACTTACCCAAACGACGTAAAAAATTCAAAATTGTACGCGGGAACGACGGCCATACTTAACATTGAGTACGCCACCATATAGCAGCTTTAACTATACGGCGGAAAAAGCTGAACGCAAACGATGTAAAAACAATGCGCCGGCCGGACGTACGTTCGTGGATCACCATAAATAGCTAATTTGCATACTCGCCGCAGAATTCTACGAAAACGCCACCTAGCGGGCGGCAGAAAAAATGCACCTAAGATCCGACGGCGTACTAAGACGTATGCCTGTCGGATCGACCCGAGATGCCGTTGTATCTTGTTTTGTAGATACAAAACAAAGATACGACGTGGAAATTTTAAAATTACGCCGGCATATCAATAGATACGCCGGCGTAATCCTTTTGTGGATCTGCCCCAGTGAGATTATCGGACAAATGATAGTCCATTTTTTTTAATGCTTGTCTCATGTTGAAAATGAAGAATTTACTAAAGTTACAAAAATTCTCATACAACAGAATAAAAATTCAGAAGTGATGTAGTAGAGTTGATTTACTAAAACTGGAAAGTGCAAAATCTGGTGCAACTCTACATAGAAATCAATGAGCTTCCAGTTTATTTTTGTCAAAGCTTAATTGAACAGGCTGAAGTTAGAAGCTGATTGGCTACCGTGCAAAGCTGCACCAGATTTTTTACTCTCCAGTTTTAGTAAATCAACGCCAATGTGTTGAAGTGTATTTGTATTGTATTTTTGAACAACAATTGTACTGATTTAATGAAAATCGAAAATGCTAAAAATGTATTCAATAAGAAATTTCATACACAAAATAAAAATCTATTGTTGAAGTTGAAGTCTTAGCAGACGAAACCTGTTCGGGCACATACACTGGCCCCAGCCACTTCAACACTGTGCAAACTTTTTTGACCTTTTATTTTGATGTGGATGTTTTTCCAATAGATTTTTATCTTGTGTATGGAATGTTTTATTGAATACATTTATAGCCTTTTTTACACTATGAGGAGGCGTTCTCCCTGTTCCTTTTTTTCTCCTATGCCTGGAGCTCACCAAGTTCAGTGAAAATTGAAAATTGGTTTATTCCATCACGGCAAGTGGATCGGAACTGGTTACCTTGAGGTTGGACAACCTAGCTACTCATCGTTGAGATCCTATCCTGTCGGAAAGTGAGGAGTTTGATAACATAATCAACTAGACCAGTCATTTGGCTGTCCATGCTCATTAGACCCACCACTTTATGGTGTTTTGGGTCAATCAAATCGGGTAAGAGTACCCAATTTTTTCTTTGATCGGATGAGGGGAATTTCTTCTGTGTGGATATTGCAAGGAACCATGTCTCACTCTCCGTGTATAATTTGATGCCTTTTATTGTCACTCCTCACAGACAATTATTATTTTTTTGTCTATTGGACACTTGCACTAGTCAAGATTAGTGCATTCACAAACCACCTGTTGATGGATTTATCAATGTGTTAATTTTTTATATAATTTTTGCACATCTGTGATTCATTTCACCTACTTACGATGGGAGTTCTTCTTTCTGCCATAGAGGCACTGCACTTTGTTTTTCACTTTTCATTAAATTTTTTTCTTTTGTTGTGTTGGCAGCCACTATAGACTATGGGCCAGATTCAGGTACATTGCCGTATCTTTGTGCCGGCGTAGCGCATCTCATATGCTCTACGCCGATGTAACATCGAGAGGCAAGAGCAGTATTCACAAAGCACTTGCTCCCAAAGTTACGTCGGCGTAGCGTAAATGGGCCGGTGTAAGCCCGCCGAATTCAAAGTAGAAAGGCAGTGGGCGTGTAGTATTATAATGAAGCGTGGCCCCATGTAAATGCACGAACGAACGGCGCATGCGCGCGCCTGCTCAGAATCACGTCGCAAATACTCCCTAAGATACGTCGGCTCAATGCTTTCGACATGAACGTAACCTATGCCCAGCCCCATTCAAGTACGACTTACGCAAACAACGTAAAATATGACGCTGTTCCCGCGCCCATACCTTAACATGACTTACCTCTGCTTTATGAGGGGTAAAGTTACGCCGGACGTACGCCTTACGCAAATGGCGTAGCTTACTGCGACGGGCGGAAGTACGTTCGTGAATCGGCGTATCTAGCTCATTTACATATTCAATGCGTAAATCTACGGAAGCGCCTCTAGCGCCCAGCGTAAATATGCACCCAAGATACGACGGCGTAGGAGACTTACGTCGGTCATATCAAGCTAAAATTCAGGCATATCTTGTTTCCTGAACACAGGGCATAGATACGACGGCGTATCCTTGAACTTACGATGCGTATTAATAGATACGTCGGCGTAAGTCGTCTGTGAAAATGGCCCATTATATATCTTTATTTTCATTTTATTGGAAGAGCACAGTATTTATAACTTTATTTGATTCCTGTTATTGAAGCCTGTCATTCGGGACACAAGTTGGTGTTTTCGTGGTCTCTTCCAATTCAACTTCTGATACTCTTAAATGTGCTCCACTTTTGTTTTGTTTTCTAGTATACTGTATATTCCTTTGTGAGGATTTGTGGTCGGCTGCTAGAAGAGTAAACTACATATACAAGACTTTTATGCTGGATTTCCAAGATTCCCAGTATTATGGTGGGGCATTTGTCTTTAGATTGTGCTTTTAATATAGTTCAACACCATGTATGTTTGCTATACAGAAATGAAAAAAGTTAAGAAAGTAAACCACCATGACAAAATGACAAAAGAAGACACATGAGTACAAATGAATGCTCATTTTGTTTTAATATAACTCCCTAATGATAAACTAACTGAACAAATACAAAGGTACAGCATGCGTTTATTGTGACATATGCAGCTATTTGGTATGATAAAGCAAGGCTAGATGCCACCCTACTGACACATATAGAGCTACATTTAGTTGTGCAATATGCAGTGTAACAAAACAGCTCCTTGTGCTTAAGTTCCCCTGTGGGGGGTTTTCCCAGAACATGCAATTTTACCTTAAAATAGAAAATTCTGATATTTCAGCAAATATATAATTTGTGCACAATGAGAAGAAAATTACTTTGCTTCTATTATTTATGGGGATACTAATTACACTTTTTGATACATCCGTAACAAAGCTAGACGCAGCTGGGATGCAGCTCTTGAATTTCCTCTATAAATAAAGTTATTGAAGTAAAGCTCTTCATAGTGCCCAGGGTGATATTAGGAATGCTGTGATGTAAACATGATTGTCCCTTTCATTTATAGCAGGCTTCAAAATCATGGAGGAAAAGACTGGCTGTGAAATACAGCAAGAGCTAGGTTTTGTTTCCCAGAGAATTTTTATGGGCTCTGGTTAACCTCTTCATACCTCCTTCCAGTGACCCTTTAAGTGGGTTTTAATGCCTGGGAGGCAATTTTCTATCGTGATTGCTTTGATTGGCTCTCACAGTGGTCATATGATCAGAAGCATGTCCGTCTGGCTCCCAATCAGAAGACGTGATCATGAGCCGCACATTACTTTGTGCATCCAGGTGGATTATACCATGTTTTTTTTTAGGACAAATTGGGCTTTCATTTTGTGATAAATGATTATGTATATATCATGATTTTTTTTTAATTATGAAAGACCCAAAATAGTAAAAAAAAGAAAAACATTTAAAAAAAATTGTAGCTGTATATTTCTTGTTACCATAACCTACCACCAAAGAACAATCCAAAATCAATTCTACTCCTCCTCCGGATGATCGCAGCAATACCACATATGTATATGTTATTTGTTGATTGTACCCGTAGTCAGGGGCAGACTGACAACTCATGGGGCCCCTGGGCAATAGAAGATTATGGGGCCCCCTGTGTCCCCCACCCACAAGCCACACCTAAACAAAGCCCTACCTACCCAAATCATGGGGCACACAGTAAGGTACACAGCAGGGCACAGGCACATCACAGGGCGCACGGCAGGGAAAAACACAGGGTATGAGGCACACAGTAGGGTACATCACAAGGCACACAGGAAAGCACATCATGGGGCAAAGGGCACATCAGGGGGTACACAGCAGGGCACTGAAAACATCACAGGGCATGGGGCACATCACAGGACACACAGCAGGGCACATCAGGTGGTACACAGCAGGGTACAGGGCATGGGGCACACAGGGCACATAGTAGGGTTTATTATGCTGTACACAGCAGGGCACACATTATTGAGCACAACATGGTGCATCACAGGGGGCACAGGGAACATCAGGGGGTACACAGCAGGGCATGCAGCACATCACAGGGCATGTGACACATAGTAGGGCACACAGCAGAGCACACGGCACATCAGGGAGTACACAGCAGGGCACAGAGCCAATCACAGGGCATGGGGCACACAGTAGGTCACAACACTGGGCACACAGTATGGATCACAGGGCACATTAGGCGGTACACAGCAGGGCACATCACAGGGCATGTGACACACAGTAGGGCACATCAGGGAGTAAACAGCACATCACAGGGCACACAGTAGGTCACATCAGGTGGTACATAGCAGAGCATTGGGCACATAGCTAGGCAAAAGACACATGACAGGGCATGTGGCACACAGTATGGCACATCTGGGGGGTACACAGCAGGGCACATCACACATCACAGGCCACAGGGAACGCAGTAGGGAAAATAGCAGGGCACAAACCAAAACACAGGGCACACAGCAGAGCACTGGGATCCTCCAGACACAGGACAGTGTCTCTCAGAGCAGCCGTGGTAGGAGAAGGCACAGGGTGGGTGGAGTACACAGGGAGGACACTGTGGGTGGGTGGAGGACACTGTGGGTGGGTGGAGGATAAGGGATGAACGAGAGACTATCACAGAGGGGCCTCCTGCGGTCCTGTTGGGGCCGAGCCCCCTACACCTGTACTGTTTGCTGCGCCACCCGCTCCTGCCCCCACAATGGCGGCCATCATGGTACCTCCGGACAGGGACGTACCTAGAGCATTTGGAACCCAGGGCGGATTCTATATCTGGCACCCCCCACCCACGTTCAAATGTAAAAACACCCCACTGTGCCCCCTGCATACCTCTGCACTCCCCAATATCTCATTGTCACTATTTTGTACCCCCTCTTCACAACTGGACCCCTTTACATTACACAGCCCCCCCTGCAGCTCTGGGCCCCTGCACATTACACAGCACCTCTGGACTCCTTTACATTACACAACCTCCTGCACCTCTGGACCCCTTTACATCACACAGCACCTTGCTCCTCTGGACCCCTTTACATTATATAAACCCCCTAGCTTTGGACCCCCTGCATGCTGCACAGTCACCTCTCCCCCCCAAAGGTTACACAGTCACCCCCCCAGCTTTGGACCCCCTGCATGCTGCACCGTCACCTCTCTCCCCCCCCCCCCCCCACCCGCATGTTACACAGTCACCTTCCCCCCTCAGCTATGGACCCCCTGCATGCTCACCTTATTGAGTAATCCTCTTACATCAAAAAAGACCAAGTTGGGAGCTGGAGTAAGCTGTAGCGGGTGAATGCATCTTAGCCCAGTCCCTGACCACTCAAAGGTGAAACAGAAAAAAAGTCTTGTGACCTATAAATTAAAGCTTTAAGTATTAATACAATTATTTATTTTACATTGTTTTGTATTTATGTATTTAAAGTGTTTCCAGTGAAACACTTTCCATTGATACTTCCAACAAAGCTCAGAGTGTATTGGATGTTTATACAGCCCCTAGTTGTTTTTGTTGTTTAAGGCAACATTAGGGGTGAGAAGGTAGGAAGATATTAAGGGTGTTTGGGATGGGGGAAGGGGGGGTTATAGATGCCACTATCATTCTGCTATTATTAAGGCCCACATACAGCAGAAACATGTCAGTAGTGGGACTTGCGCAGCCTATTGCATTAGTGTACCCCAAAGCTCAAACACACACATGTGTGTGTGTATGTATGTATATACATATATATATATATATATATATATATATATATATATAAAAGTAACATCCACATGAATGGCAGAACCCAAGGTTCCCCAGCAGAACATTGCCCAAAGCATCACACTGTCTCTGCCAACATGCCTTCTTATACCACATCCTGGTGCCATCTCTTCCCCAGGTAAGTGATGCACATACACCTGGTCATCCACACGATGTAAAAGAAAACATGATTTATCAAACCAGGCCTCCAGTCCAGTTCTGATGTTCATGAGACCATTGTAGAAGCTTTTGGCTCTGGACATAGGTCACCATGGGCTTCACAGCCCCATACATAACAAACTGCAATGCCCATTTTGTTCTGCTTTCACTACATCAACTTCATGGGTAACATGTTCTCTTGCTGCCTAATATATCCCAAGAAATTTTCAGATGCCATTGTAACGAGATATTCCCATTACCTGTCAATGGTTATAATGTTATGGCTGATCGGTGTATATATACAGTATCTCACAAAAATTAGTACACCCCTCACATTTTTGAAAATATTTTATTATATCTTTTCATGTGACAACACTGAAGAAATGACACTTTGCTACAATGTAAAGTAGTGAATGTACAGCTTGTATAATAGTGTAAATTGTTTGTCCCCTAAAAATAACTCAACACACAGCCATTAATATAGAAAGAAAATAAGTTGCGCTCATAAAGGTTACTGGAAGTTCAACAAGGCACTTCATGGCAAAGAACTCTCTGAGGATCTTAAAAAATAATTGTATGTATCCAGAGGTTGTCATCTATGAGTGCTGCCAGCATTGCTGCAGAGGTTGAAGGGATGGGGGGGTCAGCCTGTGAGTGCTTAGACCATATGCCGCACACTGCATCAAATTGGTCTGCATGACTTTTTACCCCAGAAGGAAGCCTCTTCTAAAGATGATGCACAAGAAAGCCTGCTTGCTGAACATAAGCATACTAAGGACATGGATTAATGGAACCATGTCCTTTGGTCTGATGAGACCAAGATAAACTTATTTGGTTCAGATGGTGTCAAGCATGTGTGGCGGCAACCAGGTGAGTACAAAGACAAGTGTGTCTTGCCCACAGTCAAGCATGGTGGTGGGAGTGTCATGGTCTGGGGCTGCATTTCATTGAGGGAACCATGAATGCCAACATGTACTGTGACATACTGAAGCAGAGCATGATCCCCTCCTTTTGGAGACTGGGCCGCAGGGCAGTATTCCAACATGATAACGACCCCAAACATACCTCCAAGACGACCACTGCTTTGCTAAAGAAGCTGAGGGTAAAGGTGATGGACTGGCCAAGCATGTCTCCTAAACCCTATTGGGCATCTGTGGGGAATCCTAAAACGGAAGGTGGAGGTGAGCAAGGTCTCTAACATCCACTAGCTCCGTGATGTGGTCATGGAGAAGTGGAAGCCAGTGGCAACCTGTGAAGCTCTGGTGAACTCCATGCCCAAGAGGGTGAAGGCAGTGCTGGAAAATAATGGTGGCCACACAAAGTATTGACACTTTGGGCCCGATTTGGACATTTTCACTTAGTAGTGTAGTCACTTTTGTTGCCAGCAGTTAAGAAATTAATGTCTGTGTGTTGAGTTATTTTGAGGGGACAGCAAAATTGAGATTTTCCTAGCTTGTGACGGAAAATATTAGTTATATGAAGACAGGAGGCGAGTATCTTATGCATTATCTTCCTTTAATAATGCGCACAGCAGAAATACAACTTTCAGTGAATTTCAATAATAAAATAACTTTTTATAAACAAACTACAAGTCCCAGCAGTCCTCTGGGTATGCCGGCCAATCACACGGCAGGTCAGGTAGTATATAAGGGACTGTCTCTTTAAACACCTCCTCTTTCTTGGAGCGAAACTGGTAAGGACTTGAAACCGAAAACTTCAACTGCAACTAGTCTTCAGTCCGTCAGGAATCGGGTCCGGCGAGTCGAGCAGGTAGACGTCCCAACGGGGAACAACAACGGAGAACACTCCGGAAACTTCTCAGCCCGTGGCTCGTGTGTTTCGTTCATCAATAGCCTGGAACAACATGAGATAAAACCGTGATAGGGTTGGGTCGGGTGGGAAGATACTCGCCTCCTGTCTTCATATAACTAATATTTTCCGTCACAAGCTAGGAAAATCTCAATTTATATATCAGACAGGAGGCTCATATCTTATGCAAGTTCAAAGTCATACATGGATATACATACAGTGTTAAACTTGACTAATCAAAAAAATAATAACAGAATCACAGAACTGTCATAGATACGTGGTCCTCCGGTCTAAAGTAAAATTGGCGAAAGGTGGTCTCGGAAGACCAGTCTGCCACCATCAGAAGATCCGAAAGTGAACCACCCGAGGTGATTACCTTGGTAGCCATGGCACCCCTGGAAGAATGGGCACCGAACAGAGTAACATCAATCCCAGCCATGTCCATGGTGAACCTCACCCACCGGGCCAGCGTGGCCGAGGAAACCGGAAGATGTGGGCGTACGTAGGAAATGAGAAGTTTTGACAACGACGGAGATCGTAGCGCAGCTGTTTGTAACTCATAAGCCTGCAAGCAGCGAACCACACATAAGCGTGGGTGTGATGGAAAAGACGGATAGAAGACCGATTGTATTCTTGTTTTTGTACGACGTACAACCGAGAACTGAACGCCCCGGGGTGAAAATTGGCGCCTAGAAATGTCTAATGCCGCGTACACACCATCACTTTATGTGATGAAAAAAAATGACGTTTTTAAAAACGTCACTTTAATTGACTGTGTGTGGGGGAAAACGTCGTTTTATGTCTTGTAAAAAACGACCAAAAAAAATTGAAGCATGCTTCAATTTTATGTGTCGTTTTTCAAAAGTGCACTTTTTACTTCACAGAAATTGACCGTGTGTAGCAAAAAACGTCGTTTTCTAAGACGTTTTTTCATCCACGCATGCCTAGAAGCAAGCTTCAATGGTAAAACGTGGTGAACGTAACCTCACTTTGCAAGAACATTGTGAGAAAAACGATGGTGTGTAGGCAACTTCGTCTTTGAAAATTGAAGTTTCAAAAACGTCATTTTTTACTTCACAGAAAGTGTCGTTTTTTTTTCATCACATAAAGTGATGGTGTGTATGCGGCATAAGGCTTTGACATCAGATACTCGTTTGATGGAGATTAAACATAAAAGAACAGTAAGTTTAAAGGACAGTAGTTTTAGCGGGAGAGCGTCATTGTCCTCCCAAGTAGAAAACATGTTCAATACCAATGCCACGTCCCAAGTGTTCTGATATCTGGGATGTGGTGGACGTTGGAATCTAACACCTCGTAAGAGGCGGCACACCAAGGGATGTCTACCAACCGGAAGGGAATCTACCGGGCAATGGTAAGCCGAAATGGCTGATCGATACACGTTGATGGAGCTATATGATCTCCCGGATTCAAATGAATCCGCCAGATAATTAACTACCACTGGTACAGGTGCGTGAACGGGATCAATTTGCCGTTGATCACACCAACGTACCCAGATTCCCCAGGCTGATCGGTACGCCGATCTAGTCCCGGGGGCCCAGGCCAGGGCGAGGAGGTCCCTAGCTGTTCGTGAAAGGTCGCTACTTGAGTCCGGCACCCCGAGACCAACCAAGCGAGGAGATGAAGGTCGTGACCCACTACCAGGGGATGGGGTTCCCCTGTTGGATTGGATAAGAGATGTGGAACCCGGGGAAGCAGTCTGGGGAGATCGACAGTCATTCCCAGGAGCAGGGGAAACCACGGTTGTGCTGGCCACCAAGGAGTGATCAGCACGACTGAGGCCCCCAGGTTTGCCACATGTAGGAGAACCCTGAGGATCATTGAGAAGGGTGGAAACGCATAATGCGTCCCTTGTGGCCAGGTCTGGCGAAGGGCGTCTATCGCCTGGGCCTCGGGATCCGGTCTCCAGCTGAAAAAGTGCGGGAGTTGCCGGTTGAGGCGTGAGGCGAAAAGGTCCATGGAAAAAGGACCCCACAGTCGAAGCAGGGAGAGGAATACCAAACGGTCCAGTCGCCAATCGCTGGAGTCGGTGAGGTACCGAGAATTCCAGTCCGCAACCAAATTCGAGGTGCCTGGGATGTATTCTGCCAAGGGAACGATGTTGCGTTCCAGACAGAAGTGCCAAAACTCCTTTGCTAGAATTGCCAGGGTTCTGGATCTGGAGCCTCCTAGGCGGTTGACATATTGGACTGCGGTCACGTTGTCCATGCGTAGTAATACACAGCAATTGGATACGTTCGGCAGAAGACTCCTGATGGCGAAAAAGGCCGCCGTGAGTTCCAACGCATTGATGTGTAGCATAGACTCCTCTGCGGACCAGGTCCCTCCTGTGGTGGAGGGTCCGCAGCGAGCACCCCAGCCGTGTCGGCTCGCATCCGATTCTATAATGTAATCCGGATTGGAGCTGAAAATGGTTTTCCCATTCCAATCGATGGCGTGTCTTAACCACCAGCGTAACTCTACCACAGCTTCCGCATCCAGTGGTACCTCGTCTGAGTAGCGAAGACCCTGGCGTAGGTGAAGCGCTTTGAGCCTCTGAAGGGCTCGATAATGAAGGGGTGCCGGAAAGATGGCCTGTACCGAGGCCGATAAAAGTCCCACTAGTCGTGCCAAGCCGCGTAGGGACACTCGCCGTTTGTACAATACGGAACGAATCTCCTTGCGGATAATAGCCAGTTTGGTCTTGGGCAAGCGAAGGACAGCGCGATTGGTGTCCACTAAGAGTCCCAAAAATTCCATCTCTTGAGATGGAATCAGGATGGACTTTTCGCGGTTTATGACAAAGCCTAGTTCCTGGAGTAAGTTGACAGTCCAGGAGGCATGTATGTTTGCCAGGTGTATGGAACGAGCCATGATGAGCAGGTCGTCCAGGTAGATAATTAATCGTACGCCTCTGCTCCGTAGGGCCGCCACCACGGGTTTCAGCAACTTGGTGAAGCACCATGGGGCGGAGGATAGCCCGAAGGGAAGGCAGGTGAATTGCCATATCTTGTCCCTCCAAATGAAGCGTATAAGGTGTTGGGAGGAAGGGTGGATGGGGACTGTGAGGTAGGCGTCCTTCAAGTCCACCTTTACCAACCAGTCCCCGGGACGCAGGAGGTCCCTCAGATGGTGAATCCCTTCCATCTTGAAGTGTCGATAAACGACGTGCTGATTGAGGGTTTTTAGATTTATAACGGGGCGGAATCCGCCATCCTTTTTTCTGACCAGAAAGAGGTTGCTGAGAAACCCTGGGGAGAGAGGGTCCACCTCTATGATGGCCTGTTTGGAGAGGAGAGCTTGGAGCTCTTGGTCTATAAGTATCGAGTTTTGGTTTGAGAACCGGATGGGGTGAGGTACCACATTCAGTTCTGGTAAGGAATACAGTTCTATCTGGTATCCCGTAACCGTGTTGAGTATCCAGGCGTCTGCCGAAATCGCAGACCAGGCGTGGATAAAATGTCTCAACCTTCCCCCTAGGAGAGTGTGAAAAGAATACTGGTGTGTGGCACTCACCGGTAGAAGGTCTTGAACGGGGATAGCCTCTCCCTCCGCGTCCCCTCCAGGGACGTCCGCGTGGTGGAAAGAATGGTGCTGGTTGAGCCACCGGGATTGGGTATGACTGCGGAGCCTGGCTGTACTGAGCGGGAGCTCTTGTACAGTCCGACCATTTTATTAATATCCTTGATAAGGGAATCGCCAAAGAGCATGCCTTCGGCTGACGGGCCAGGTTCTGAGTCTGCGAGATGGGATAGCTGAGGATCCAATCTCATCAGAATGGAGCGGCGACGCTCCGTGGAGCAAATGGTATTTGCGCTGCCTAACAGGCAAACCGTTCTTTGGGCCCAGCCTCTGAGCTGATCCAAGTCCACCGGATTATCCGAGGAGGAAGCTTGCTCAGCGATATTCAAAATTTTTGTGACAGGGCCAAACAGGTCGAGGATGCGATCCTGGATGGAACGAAAGGATCGTTCGATACCCTTTTTTGAATATTTGCCCTGCTTAGTAAGGTACCTGAGCAGTACCGGGTCCACCTCGGGGGTGAAAACCGCCTTCTTCGGGATGCATGGGCGAGGACACTCCGCTCTCAATTTGTTGCGGTTGTTTTTATCCACGGACCTGCGGGCCCAGTATTGGATATATTGGGCAACCTCCGGAAGAGGGGCCCATTCTCCAGAGCGGGGGTGAGAAATCCCTTCTGGGTCGAAGAAGGGTTCTCCCCTAGCGTCTAGAATTGTTTCGCCCTGGGTTACAGGGGTGGCGTTGTCAGTGGGCGCCATATGCCCACTACCCTCATAATCAATATCATCAACATCATCATCAGACTCGTAGGCGTCTGCCGCCTCAGATTCCGCGGACGAATCAGACGTGTCCACAAAGGAATCAGGTTTGGACCGTCTAGCGGACCTTTGCCCCTGCGTTTGCTGCTCCCCGAGGCTCAGGGGTCGGTGAGAGTCTGGGAGGGTAGTGGGTCGGCAGACCGGGTTGGGTGCTGCCTGGGGCACATTATTTACTTCCCCTGCCGGGGAGTCGCATGTTGTGGGAACGTGTTTGCGCTTATGAGTCGCCTTGCCCTTTTTTGTGGGCGGTTCACCACAGCCTGGGGGACCAGGCATGACAGGAGCAGCCAAGTGTGTCATAGGGGCCGAAGCCATGGCTACTTGTACCGAATGGTTAATGAGTTCCTGGATCTGGGCAGCAGTCAGGAATATGGGGCTATGAAGGGTATGGTCACCTCCATTTGGGGTGACAGGGGATTCATTATACTCCTCATCAGCCATGGTAATTACAAGCTGAGGGGTATAACCTTGTTAAAAAGGTAATTAAAAGGTAATTAGGGCTAAAGGGGAAAACAGGTGGGAAGACTTTCCACACTCTGATTCCACTAAGCACAGTGTAACTGGGGCCCCAGAGTATCTAAACCAGCTCAGCAAGGTTTAAACGTAGGGTAAACCTATCTCTTATTGATTAGGTAAATTATTAATTAGTAATATAAATTATCTAACAGGGGGCCCTCAGGGACGTCCTACCCGTACAGCCGACTACTCCACACTGGAGCAGCGGCGAACGGTAGGCGTGTCCACGTTCAGGAGAGCGTAATCTCGCGAGATTACGCTTCCTGAGTTGTGATAGGACGGCGCTGAGGTCCGCCGAGCCCGCCCCCCGCAGCGTGCGATGTGCTGATTGGAGGAGCGCGGGAATGCTTCGATACGCCCCCTCAGAGACGGGACGCTCTGAGGGGGAGCGCGCGGTGTCTGAGTAACTGACAGGAAGGCGCCAAGATGTGTAAAATGGCGCCGACCTGCAACGAATCTACCTCAGAGAAAACTAAAACTTCTTGTAGCAAAACGCTGGCGCTTAAAGCGACAGCTACAGACAGCAAAATTGTATATACATTACATGATACAAATAGACCTTATTACAGATTAAGTAATGTTAATATCATACAAATAGACGTATTACATATTAAGTAACCTTAATGTACTTGATTAAAAAATGTAATGGGAAATATAATGGGAACAAGTCCCAAACGAAGTCCCATTAAATATGAAAAAAATCTTTTTCAAACAGTACAATTATATCTGAGAATAATATACTCATCTGATTTCATGCTGTGAGCAGAAAGAAAGAGGAGGTGTTTAAAGAGACAGTCCCTTATATACTACCTGACCTGCCGTGTGATTGGCCGGCATACCCAGAGGACTGCTGGGACTTGTAGTTTGTTTATAAAAAGTTATTTTATTATTGAAATTCACTGAAAGTTGTATTTCTGCTGTGCGCATTATTAAAGGAAGATAATGCATAAGATATGAGCCTCCTGTCTGATATATAATTTACAGTTATACAAGCTGTACACTCACTACAGTACATTGTAGCAAAGTGTAATTTCTTCAGCGTTGTCACATGAAAATACAATATTTACAAAAATATGAGGGGTGTACTCACTTTTGTGAGATACTGTACACAAACAGAGACACACCCTGTTATAAATAAATGTAAACAAACATTTAATAATTTATAAAAACATGGATGGTGTCAGTAGGGCAGTGGGGTCTGGCAACAGGGGGAATCTGCGCTGCACTGAGTTATTAGGGTGTGCCCAGGTACACCTGGCACACCTCCTGCGCATGCCTATGAGTGGGACTAAAGATGTAACTTTTTACTTGTGACAAATCATCACCCTCAGGACATGTGACGTGTCACTGCTATGATTAAGGCCCACATACGGCAGAAACATGTTAGGAATGGGATTAAAGCTGTAACATTTTTTAATAATGACAAATCATGACCCTCAGGACAGCAACCAGAAGCTGCGAGCAACGTCTATTTGCACATATATAGGCTGAGGATACCTTGGGTTAAGCAACAGTCAGTTTATTGTTTATGTACATGCAGAGGTTTTAACTCTCCCTCACACCATCCAAAATGAAAACACATTTTTTTTTACCTTTTGTTCTACTATGAGACTAAATGTTCCGATTCTTGCATACTCTCATGATCACTTTAAAGTGTCGGCCTATAGGAAGAAAATTTGATACAATTCTTGTGTCTGCTCAGGCTGCTCAGATCAGCAGCTAAGCATTTTAGTAATTTCAAGCACTAAGTATCAGATTTGAAAAGGCTTTTACAAGAACAGATTAATAACAGGCTCACTAAAACAAAATGAAAAAGCTGCTACAGAAAGAAACATTTTGGATTAATGCTTCAAAAACTGTGAAATGGCACGGATTAAATGAGGAATGCCACTTCACCTGCTTCTGCATCCACTTCTACCCAGAATGTTGCCTTTGTAATATCTGATATAGCTAATCTGCCAGCATTTTCATGTTTCCTTCCCACATGGAACAAATTAGGACAGTTGTTTAATTTAATCTGATAAATTATTATTTGCAGAATTGCAGTCTCCGTGGAGAGTGTGCACAGGATATTTTATATACAGTAGTAATTTCTTAAACGAGCAACATGTATTTTACATGTTGCTGCCATAGCATCTATAGCAGTGTTTCTCAACCTTTTTACCATGGAGGAACCCTTGGCAAAAAATCTGAGATCTACAGCTCTCGGAACATCGGATCTGATCAGCAAGCTGTAGATATAACCATGTTTATTGTAGAAATAGCTTTAAGTAATGGAATAAAAATTAGAACTCACCTGACACCAACATTATAGTGTGAACAGCGCACATAGAAATCAATTTTTTTCTGCGTTAGAACAAGCCCAAAATATTTTAAGCAAGTCAACGAGTCACTGGATACCCATTTTCCTCTCACTCCATATTGCGGACCTACACTTGCACTTTTGCTTTCTTGGACTTTTGAAATTTTACTTATATTTTTTGCTAATATTTTTCAAACTCTGTTGATGGACTGTTTATCACCAGTATAGGAGTGTCACTTAGCACAGTTACCTGGAATTTTTTTTTGCACCATTACTTATAGTGTATTTCATCACATTAAGAGGAACCTGTGTAGTTATATGATTTGCACCATTACTGTTATTGTTCACTGATCATTTATATTTATTTTTATGCTGATGCCATTTGGGCTATATTGCTCCTCATTTCAATTACACCTACTTTCATTCCCCTCCCCCACCTGTTTATTCACTTATCCATTCACCACTGATTAGCGCAGCACTACCCTCCCCATTTTCAAGTCAACGAGAACGAGGCCTTACTGAACTTGATAAATAGGATAGCAGACTAGGGGAACAGTTGGGACTTGTTCACAACATTCATGCATAAGAATTGATGGAAGATGGTGCAGATTTGACCTGCATAGAATACTTTGGTCTTGTCCACGTCAAGGGGAAGAAACATGCACTTTCCTAACGTAGGTCTCTGCTAGGACATAAAGAAAATAACTGATTTCTATGTGCCCTGTTCACACCACAATGTTGGTATCATTTGAGTATTTTTCTCTGCAGAAAAATGCATACATGTTGCATATTTCTGTGCAGAAAAAATATGTACATGATACCAATGTTGATTTCAATGTGCACTGACAGCGAGTATTGTCAATGCGCATTAATACCTGGTGCCTCCTCTATAGTTCCAGCTCCTCTGAACCTGTGAGGGTTGTACCAGGAGGAGTGCTAAGAGTGGGAGCACATGGCTGAATCTTGCAGGAGGTGAGATCCTGTGTATGGTAGTGACTGAATGCAGACTGCAGGGGCCTGTGGCTGGATGAGACTGAATCATAACAGGATTGTGTACAAATATGGCAAAACATAAAGCTATTATAATCTCACCTCCTGGTACATTCAGCCTGTGTGCCTCAACTCTCTGCTCCCCAGTTTGAAATCAGTGCTGTTATACACAGGATCTCATCTCCTGTTCTCTGCTCTTCCCTCCCCCAGCAGTCTGCATTCACCCCTGACATACACAGGAACTCAGCTTCTAATCTAGCCATGTGCTCCTTTTCTCTGCTCCCCCCCCTCCACAGTGTGCATTTCTGCTACCTTAAGGTATCCTGTAATTTGATTGGCTGGCTTTGCTGCTTTTAGAAGGGGGAGGAGGGGCTTCTCAAGGCAGTACTGGGGGGTTTTCATGAGAAATCTGGCAGCAAATAAATCAAAGGACTGTTAGTGGAGGCTCAGATACAGTGGAAGCTGATAAATATCCCTCAGATAATAATGAGCAGACAGAAAACTAATAAAGGTCAGGCCAGTGCTGGATTCTATGCGTAGAGCTCTCCATTCCTTAGCCACCCATAGCATCTTCCACAGAACTCTCCCCCTCCCACACAGCAGCCAATTCTCTCTCCCAATGACCTCATCATGTGAATGACCAGCAATTCCCGCTCCCCGCACTCTCCACACCGCCCGTCCACCACCTTCCTACCTTGATAAGTGTTTTAAGATTTGACTCTTGATGATTCCAGCCATCCCTGTGCCGCTTCTTACACCTCATACACCTCCAACCTACAGTCCTCCTCCTGCATCCCGGTGACCCCGTGTCAACCAGAGATACCTGACTCTGCCCTCTGAGTTCTCTGAGCCAGAACTACAGAGAGGGCATCGGGTATCAATGCGCGCTGACTGTTCTCACTGTCAGCGCACATTGGGGAACACTAAAAACAACATTGGACGTATATACATCCGCCATAATGTTGAATCGCGGTGGAACCCCTGGGGACCTCTCGTGGAACCCTAGGGTTCCGCGGAACCCCGGTTAAGAAACACTGATCTATAGGCTGATTGCCAGCTCTATTGCTTTCCTACCGTAGTAGCTTTAGTTTTGCTCTTTGTTACAGTGTAAAGTTGTATCCCTGGTGTCAAAAAGTTTTTTTTTGGCTGGAGCTTATTGCCTTTGTTTTATCTTTAGACACCAGATTGACTGGTTGTTCTGTTTCACTTATATTTGATTTATGCTGATGCTGATGTATGCTATGGTCTTGGAGCAGTTTTGGGTCATTATAATATGTTTTAAATTGGTATCTCCCTTTTGACATCCTCTCCTGTTTAGTGCAGTTTAGTTTAGTCTTTGCTAGACCCTTCCTGTTTCTTCCATGTTCCCTCAGTCAGTGTTATTACTTCACAGAGCTGGGGCTTAGGAAAATAATTGTTGTCTTACACCTCTAAAAACTAGAAAAACATCCTCTGAAATGAATCCATCAACTCTAGTCATTGTAGTCCATATATACGTATTACTATTATCCTGACTTTACGCTTATGTTTTCCATCTTTAAAGCCTTGTACACAAGCTCGGTTTACTCGGCAAAAACCAGCAAGAAAACAGCTGGCAGAGCTTTCTTGTCAAGTATACCGAGCGTGTGTACGAGCCTTCAAGAAAACTGGCTAAAATCTCGACGGGAAATATGGAGAACCTGCTCTCTATTTTCTCGTTGTAATTCTCGGCAGTGTTTTCCTGCCGAGAAACCCGAGAGTGTGTATACTTACCTGTCGCCATGGAAACCCACGCATGCTTGAAATTACTTTGACACACAGTAGCTTCCTAGGCATAGGTAGGGTGCAGCAAGATGGCGGTGACGGCATCAAATGTGACGAGCGCATGCTTGTCGTACGCAATGACGTCAACGCGTTCTTGCCTTTCAAAATAACCACTGTTCTTTTAAAAGGAGTGTCTGTATACTCGGGCAGCAAGAGATTCTTGCCAATAATCTCGTCAGGAAAAATTAGGGTTTTTTCCTGACGAGATTCTGGCCCGTGTGTACAGGGCTTAAAGTGGAGGTTCCATCAAAAAAAAAAATTTGCTTTAAAATGTAGCTTACACCCAAAAGAGAAAAAAAAAAAAATGTTTTACCCACCTTGAAATGCCTGTTGCTATGCGGAACCACAAAATCTGCCTTCCTATCCACCTAGGATCCTAACGTCAGCTACCTAGGCTTCTAACAGCGCTAATGCTCCTGGGAAATCAGCCGTGCACCTCCCCTTTACAAGAATCTCGTTATTGCTAGGCAGGAAGTGATCTCTGCGCCATTTCCAAACCTGGCAGAGCCCCTTGTTTGTTTTCTTTGATCACACCAGCCTGCAGTGAAGGGAGAGCACTCTGCTGTTTAACTCATCGTGACCAACGCATCGTGACCGACAAGGAGGAAATGGCAATCCTGTATTGGACAGATCTGTATGAACGTCCCGGCTTGTTGTTGATATGTGTTGCCATCACAACGGCGTGCACTTCCGACGCCGCCGCTCGTTGTGATGGCAACCAGTGGTGGTGCTTCGGTGGCTATGCGCTCAACCAAAAACATTTTTTGCTGATGGCAATAAAAAGATGGTACGGAGCTGGGAAAAATGCATTGCAAAGGAAGGTGACTATGTGGAAACACGATGTAATTTGTTTTTGAAATTCATATACGAGGGATCTGCTTTTTTACTTCTATCTATTAAGATAGAAGTAAAAAAGCAGATCCCTCGTATATGAATGCTTTCAGATTCTACTGTAAGTAGCTTGACTGGGCAAAGCATTATATGTCTATACATACCATAAAGAAGAAATTCACCCTCATGCTGTAAGTTATTTTTCCATTCTGTCTTATCTTTTATGCTTAATGGGTTGTCCGTAATATATATATATATATATACTTACACACCCATCAATTCCAGTGTTAAACTCTTGTGATTTGGGAGCTGACTGTCTTTTCTGAGTCCTTGCAGTCCCCCCCTTCCTGATGATGCACCACCAGGTCCTTTATCAGCCTGCTTCTCCAGCCTTCTTGGCACCTATTGATCCCTGTCACTGTTTATGATTGGGAAATTATGGCAGAAGCTCCAGCTCATGTGACAGCCTATAACAATGATCACATGTTTAGGAAGCTCGCATTCACTGTTTTTCTTTCTAACCCCTAAAGGGCTGGCAGGGGCCAGTGCCAAGGGGTTGATGAGGAGGAAGGAATACAATGGGGAAAAGAGGTATTTTGGAATAAAGAGATACTTTAAATTAGAAATCTATTTGGGGGCGCGGGGAAGAATTAGAACTTCTGTCAGGATTGTATTTCTGTCTGTGTCTTCATCAGAATTATCTACACTAACTTGTGTCATAATAAGAAGTGGTATCCCAAGGATATCCCACCTCTCTGGGAGTCACAGGTGCCCATCTATGCCCAATGTTCCCTCTTCTCCATTTCTGACATTCCATACATTTTTTTGCTTCCTTCTCACTCTCAGTATTGGTGACAACAATCCCCAGGATAGACTGATTGTAATGCACGGTAGTTTTTTGTGATGAAAAAAAACAAAGTTTTTCAAACTTCATTTTAAAAAACGACGTTGCCTACACACCATCGTTTTTTCAAAATGCTCTAGCAAAGCACGGTTACGTTCAGCACGTACGGCGGCACTCTGTTCCATTCAAGCTTGCGTCATAACTTGCTTCTGAGCATGCGCGGGTTTAAAAAAAGTTGTTTTAAGCGTAGTTTTAGCCTACACACGGTCATTTTTTATGACACAAAAAACGACATAAAAAATTGAAGCATGCTCGAATTTTTTTTTTGTTTTAAAGTGCACATGAAAGCACTGCAATGGTGTAAACTAGGATCATTGAAGTACATTCATATTTCTTGTGTACTATTGCTTTTAAAAATGTGTCTGGCTGTATCTGGTGTAAATAGCAGTGCCATGCCTTTTTATGGACATACAGTAGAACACCACGCTGACTTCTAAAATCACTGTCAGGGTACATTATCATCTCACTAATTCAACACTGCAAAGAGATACAACGAATCTCAAGATTTTACAAAAACATGTTTTTCAGGTGTTTCATTATAGAACAATATTGGTTAAGTACTTCATGTGTCTGATTGTAATTTGCAATAATGACTAATTAATTGTACTGAATTAAAAATGGATAATTGGAGCTGGAATTTTTCACTTTCAGAAAATGTAAACCACTGAAAAGGTATAATCACCAATGTGGCTGTAATTTACTTTGAATTTGAATGAATTGCCTTAAATGGAAACTCCCTGGAGGCAATCATCTTAATGTGAAATATATATTCATAATAATATCTCAGCTCTAAGTACGGCACTTAACCAAGCACTTGATAGGACAAGAGAAAATGTGCACCATGTGAATTTCTCCTTGTGCCCCCTTACAAATTCTTGAAAGGGAATTGTAAATGGTTCGTTGTTTAAACTTTTTGTTTTAAAAGTTTATAAATTGATTTTATATTTAAACACTTTTTTACTGTTTTCATGTAAGTGAAAATCTACACAGTTTTTTTATGACTTTTTTAGCGGTGTGTGAGTGTTGTGAATAGAAGTGAAGAGCATGAAAAACACCACACCTGTATACTCTTGCAATTCGTAATAAAACAACTGAGTGAAAATTTAAAGCCCACCTCCCCTTTCCCCTACCTCCAACTTATTATCCCGTCTATCCTTGAAGCCTCCTGACCTTTTTTTAAATGTATTTTATTATACTGTACATACAGGCCCGGATTTCCCACAAGGCCACCAAGGCCGGGCCTTGGGGCGGCAGGGTGCAGAGGGGCGGCAGTGGCATGGAATCCCCCGAAGGCTAGTTATCCCAAATCAAATAGCGGCTCCTTCGGGGGTGAGCGCTACACACACGACCTGTTTTTTTACGACAAATCTAAAAAATGGCAGTTTTCTCGTCATGAAAAATGGTTGTGTGTACACGGCATTAGTCTTTGATACATGGGCTGTATTTAATACTCTTACTTCATCTCTTCTATGCCTGGTACACACAATAATATTATCGGACGAATTATCGTTTTTTTTTGCATGTTAGTCTCATATGGAAATTTAAGAATTTACTAAAGTGACAAAAATTCTCGTACGACAGAATAAGAATTTGGAAGTGATGTAATCTGTTGTAGTGTATTAGTATTGTATTTTCAAACAACAAATGTACTGTTTAACCTCTTGACCACCGCCCCATGTCAAAAAGACGTCCTCCTTTTTAAAGTTGAATATCTCGATAACGGCAGCAGCTGCTGCCACAACCGAGATATTCATCTTTTCAGGGGGCGGTGGTGTACACGATAACGGCGGTCTCCGCGGCGGATTCGCCGCGAGATCGCCGTTATCGGTGGCGGGAGAGGGGCCCCCCCCCTCCCGCCGCTCTCCCGCGCCCTCCGCCGCTTACCGGAGCCGTCGGTAGCGGCGGAGGGGATCCGATGTGTCCGGCAGCTGAGCGGGGACGGGACTGAAGGAGAAATCTCCTTCACCCGTCCTCCTAGCTCTGCTGGGCGGAAGTGACGTCAAAACGTCAGTCCCGCCCAGCCTCTTAAAGAAACATTTTTTTTTTTGTCATTTGAAAAAATGACATTTTTTTTTTTAATTTTTTTTTTTGCATTTAAGTCTAATTATGAGATCTGAGGTCTTTTTGACCCCAGATCTCATATTTAAGAGGACCTGTCATGCTTTTTTCTATTACAAGGGATGTTTACATTCCTTGTAATAGGAATAAAAGTGATCAATTTTTTTTTTTTTTTTTTTCAGTGTAAAAAATTATAAAACTAAATAAAAATAAATAAGAAAACCAAAAAATTTTTTTTTAAAGCGCCCCGTCCCGACGAGCTCGCGCGCAGAAGCAAACGCATACGCGAGTAGCGCCCGCATATGAAAACGGTATTCAAACCACACAAGTGAGGTATCGCCGCGATCGTTAGAGTGAGAGCAATAATTCTAGCCCTAGACCTACTCTGCAACTCAAAAAATGCAACCTGTAGAATTTTTTAAACGTCGCCTATCGAGATTTTTAAGGGTAAAAGTTTGACGCCATGCCACGAGCGGGCGCAATTTTTAAGCGTGACATGTTGGGTATCATTTTACTCGGCGTAACATTATCTTTCACAATATATAAAAAAATTGGGCAAAATGTATTGTCTTATTTTTTAATTCAAAAAAGTGATTTTTATCCAAAAAAAGTGCGCTTGTAAGACCGCTGCGCAAATACGGTGTGACAAAAAGTATTGCAATGACTGCCATTTTATTCCCTAGGATGTCTGCTAAAAAAAAATATATAATGTTTGGGGGTTCTGATTAATTTTCTAGCAAAAAAATTGTGATTTTCACATGAAGGAGAGAAGTGCCAGAATTTACCTGGTGGGCAAGTGGTTAAACAAAAATTGTACGATCTTGTATCGCACAAGAACATTTTTTGTGCTTGTCCCATCGGATAATATCAGATGAACTGCCGTGATCGGCTCTTGAAAGCTGTGTACTAACAATCAGATCATTGTATGATCGTACGATTTTATGATCATGTGTATGAGTCATTAGGTTGGCAGCTCCTAAAAAGGAGAATAGTTGGGTCTTGGAGGACAGACTTGAGCAGAGGTCTTGTTCATTATAAATCCATTAAATCAATCAATCAATCAATCAATCAATTGGTTATGAACTGTTTATAAGCTAAATACTTTACATTAGACAATAGTTTCTGTAAACCTTTAGGTTTGTTTAAGCGTTAGACCTGCAAGCCAATATCATTTCTTCAATGCTGGGCATGTGTAAATGTCCTGCTGCTGAATGAAACTCTATAGATATAAGGCTGAGCTTCATCCTACTAAATTACACAATGTCCTCAGCATGGAGATAAACGTGCTGGAGTTCTATAAACAAATCTTTTGTAATTTCAGAACTGTTTTGAAGAATACAACTTTCACCGGATTAAAAATCAGAAACAAAATGATATACCTATCAACAATTTTAAAAGCATCTACTCGTTCCCCTTAAACAATTTTCACCTTTACTAATCAAGTAATGAATGCAATTTTTTTGCTGATAAAAAATATGCATTTATTATATTTTTTGTTAGGAGCCTGTAGTGTACTACAGCCATGATCAGCTGATTGTGAGTGTAACGCCACAGTCCTGCAGAATGTGTATATAGCTGTCTGCCCGTACCATGTGGGCAGGCAGTTTCATTTTCACAGGAAGACTAATTTATTTACTAGAGCACTCAAGAGTGCCCTGGTAATTCATTGAGAACTACAAGCTGATAGCCGTATAGGCCGTTGGTACTTGTAGTTTTCACATTCACAGAACACTGTGAATGACTGACACAGACGAGTCGGCAGATCCACGCACAGCTAAATTTTTTTAGATTGTGACCGCAAGCAGGGTGGAAAAGGTTTTCTACTTACTATTAAAATGTGGGGTCCTGGGAGGGGGGTTGTTTTGTGGTCTGACGCATTTGTAACATGTTAAATGTTACACCCTGAATATCGTTGTAACATTTAATGCGTTGCAAAAGGTGAATGCATCCTTTAAAGCTATAAAGGTCCTGAAGAGACCATTAATGCTAACCTACATCTGGTTTGTTGGAGGTATGTAATTAGAAGTGAAGGATAACTAATTTTAGATATGTGTGTGCTTCCAGCTTTGTGGAAATTTGGGGAAGGTCCTTTTCTGATTCAGCATGATTGTTTCCTGTGAAAGAATCCAAATCCTTGTGGACGTGATTGTATGAGTTTTGTGTAGAGAAACACAAGTGCCCTGGACAGAATCTTGAACTCAACCAGGGGCGGATCCAGAGTCTTGTCTTGGGAGGGGCACTGCCAGAAAATAAGATTTTTGGGGGGGGGGGCAATTTATCAGGGAAATGGCTAGTGTTGGCGCTTTAACCACTTGACAACTGGGCACTTAAACACCCTTTATAACCAGACCAATTTTCAGCTTTCGGTGCTCTCACATTTTGAATGACAATAACTCAGTCATACAACACTGTAACCAAATGAAATTTTTGTCCTTTTTTTCCCACAAATAGAGCTTTCTTTTGGTGGTATTTGATCACCTCTGCGGTTTTTATTTTTTCCGCTATAAATGAAAAAAGAAAGACAATTTTGTAAAAAAAAATGAATTTTTCTTCATTTCTATTATAACATTTTGCAAAAAAGTATTTTTTTTTCATAAATTTGGCCTAAAATGTATACTGCTACATATCTTTGGTAAAAAAAAAAAAAAATTTGGATATTATTTAGTCTGGGTGAAAGTTATAGGGTCTACAAGCTATGGTACCAATTACTGAAAATTGATCAATTTGATCACATCTGATGTACTGACAGCCTCTCTCATTTCTTGAGACCCTAACATGCCAGAAAAGTACAAATACCCCCCAAATGACCCCTTTTTGGAAAGAAGACATTCCAAGGTATTTAGAAAGAGGCATGGTGAGTTTTTAGAAGTTGTAATTTTTTCCCACAATTCTTTGCAAAATCAAGATTTTTTTTTTTTTTTCACAAAATGTTCATATTCGCCGGTTATTTCTCACACACAGCATATGCATAACACTAATTACACCCCAAAACACATTCTGCTATTCCTCCCGAGTATGGCGATACCACATGTGTGAGACTTTTACACAGCGTGGCCACATAGAGAGGCCCAACATGCAGAGAGCACCATCAGGCGTTCTGGAACACCCAGACCAATTCTGACATTTCTCTCCTACATGTAAAAATCATCATTTATTTGCTAGAAAATTACATAGAACCCCAAAACATTATATATGCTTTTTTAGCAAAGACCCTAGAGAATACAATGGCGGTCGTTGCAACTTTTTATCGCGCATGGTATTTGCACAGCAATTTTTCGAACGCATTTTTTTGGGAAATAAAACAGTTTTGTGCTTTTTAAAAAAAAAACATTAAAGTTAGCCCAATGTTTTTGCATAATATGAAAGATGAAGTTACGCCGAGTAAATAGATACCCAACATGTCACCCTTCAATATTGCACACGCTTGTGGAATGGCGCCAAACTTCGCTACTTAAAAATCCCCATAGGCGACGCTTTAAATATTTTTACTGGTTACATCTTTTTAGTTGGAGAAGAGCTCTAGGGCCAAAAGTATTGCTCTTGCTCCAACATTCGCAGCGATACCTCACATGTGTGGTTTGAACACCGTTTTCATATGTGGGCGGGACTTACGTGTGCGGTCGCTTCTGTATACGAGCACGCAGGAACAGGGGGGTTTTTAAAAAAAAAATGTATTTTTATTGTTCATTTCACTTTATTTATTTTAGTTTGATACGTTTTTCCCCAACAATAATTGTTTTGATCACTTATATTCCTATTACAAGGAATGTAAACATCCCTTGTAATAGGAATATAGCATGACAGGTCCTCTTTACTGTGAAATGTGGGGTCAATAAGACCCCACATCTCACCTCTAGGCTGGGAAGCCTGAAAAAAATAAAAAATAAATAAAACGATCCTGGTTTCGATCGTAGCGGTGAGTCAGAAGAGGCACCGGAGGGAGAAGGGAGGGGAGACCTCCCCTTTCGCCTCCCGTAAGAACAATCAAGAGGTGGAACAGTCGACATGATTGTTCTTATGGTGTAGGGAATCGCCTGCTGAAAAAAATGATATCTGAATGATGCCTGTAGCTGCAGGCATCATTCAGATATCCCTGCACAAAGTCAAGGACGTCATGACGGCCGGTGGGCGGGAAGTGGTTAAAACACGTTTTTTTCCCAGAGTATTTTCTGGGTACTGCAAAGTATTAGCCGGGGTATTGCAGAGTATTGGTGTTGGGGTATTGCAGAGTATTGGTGTTGGGGAATTGCAGAGTATTGGTGCGGGGGTATTGCAGAGTATTGGTGCGGGGGTATTGCAGAGTATTGGTGCGGGGGTATTGCAGAGTAATTGCGCAGGGGTATTGCAGAGTATTGCCGGGGAGTAATGCAGAGTATTGCCGGGGAGTAATGCAGAGTATTGCGCAGGGGAGTAATGCAGAGTATTGCACAGGGGGGTAATGCAGAGTATTGAGCAGGGGGGGTATGCAGAGTATTGCGCAGGGGGTGGTATGCAGAGTATTGCGCAGGGGGGTATGCAGAGTATTGCGCAGGGGGGTATGCAGAGTATTGCGCAGGGGGGTATGCAGAGTATTGCGCAGGGGGGTATGCAGAGTATTGCAAAGGGGGGTATGCAGAGTATTGCGCAGGGGAGGTATGCAGAGTATTGCGCAGGGGGTATGCAGAGTATTGCGCAGGGGGGTATGCAGAGTATTGCGCAGGGGGGGTATGCAGAGTATTTCGCAGGGGGGGTATGCAGAGTATTTCCCAAGGGGGGGTATGCAGAGTATTTCGCAGGGGGGGGGTATGCAGAGTATTTCGCAGGGGGGAGTATGCAGAGTATTTCGCAGGGGGGGGGTATGCAGAGTATTTCGGAGGGGGTATGCAGAGTATTTCGCAGGGGGGGTATGCAGAGTATTGCGCAGGGGGGTATGCAGAGTATTGCGAAGGGGGGTATGCAGAGTATTGCGCAGGGGAGGTATGCAGAGTATTTCGCAGGGGGGTATGCAGAGTATTGCGCAGGGGGGTATGCAGAGTATTGCGCAGGGGGGGTATGCAGAGTATTTCGCAGGGGGGGGGGTATGCAGAGTATTTCGCAGGGGGTATGCAGAGTATTGCGCAGGGGGGTATGCAGAGTATTGCGCAGGGGGGTATGCAGAGTATTGCGCAGGGGGATATGCAGAGTATTGCGCAGGGGGATATGCAGAGTATTGCGCAGGGGGATATGCAGAGTATTGCGCAGGGGGATATGCAGAGTATTGCGCAGGGGGGTATGCAGAGTATTGCGCAGGGGGGTATGCAGAGTATTGCCGGGGGTATGCAGAGTATTGCGCAGGGGGGGTATTGCAGAGTATTGTAGGGGGTATGCAGAGTATTGCGCAGGGGGGGTATTGCACAGTATTGCAGGGGTTTCAGGGATGGCTGAGCAGGGATGGATGGATCTGTGACTGCAATAGTCACAGATCCATCCACAGCGCTGCTGACACCCGCGCTCCCCCCTCTCACACTGTACCGCTCGGTACAGAGAGAGGAGGGAGGAACCGGCGTCATCAAAAGACGCCGGTTTGTTTACATGTGATCGCTCCGTCATTGGACGGAGCGATCACGTGGTAAACGGCCGCTATCAGCGGCCGTTTACCGCGATTCGTGATCGGCCGGGTCCTCTGGACCCGGCGGTCACGGATGTTCTGTGTGCGCGCCCCAGGGGACGCGCGGGAGAGAGACTCTGGGAGGACGTACATTGACGCCCTCCTAGTGTTAACCACCCGCCCTGTAGACGTATATTGTCTATGGGGCGGTTACCAAGTGGTTAATCATCACGGCACCAAGGTTGTTATGGTGTCAGGATGATTGTATGGCATCATTTCTCTTATTAAATTGTAATATAAAATGAAATAGTTCAACTCACCATAATGCAGAATCAGTGGGAGCCCCGAGTGTCACTTGCCACGTCACCTGCCACACGTTGCGGATTGTCACTTGTCACAAGTTTCAGATTGTGCACTTGCCACATCACCTGCCACACGTTGCGGATTGTCACTTGCCACGTCACCTGCCACACGTTGCGGATTGTCACTTGCCACGTCACCTGCCACACGTTGCGGATTGTCACTTGCCAGAAGTTGCGGATTTTGCACTTGCCACGTCACCTGCCACACTTTGCGGATTGTCACTTGCCACGTCACCTGCCACACGTTGCGGATTGTCACTTGCCACAAGTTTCTGATTGTCCACTTGCCATGTCACCTGCCACAAGTTTGCGGATTGTGCACTTGCCACGTCACCTGCCACACTTTGTGGATTGTCACTTGCCACGTCACCTGCCACACGTTGCGGATTGTCACTTGCCACAAGTTTCTGATTGTCCACTTGCCATGTCACCTGCCACAAGTTGCAGATTGTCCACTTGCCACATGCTGCGGATTGTCACTTGCCACGTCCCCTGCCACACGTTGCGGATTGTCACTTGCCACGTCACCTGCCACACATTGCGGATTGTCACCTGCCCCACTCTGCGGATTGTCACTTGCCACGTCACCTGACACATGTTGCAGATTGTCACTTGCCTCGTCACTTGCCACACGTTGCGGATTGTCACTTGCCACGTCACCTGCCACACATTGTGGATTGTCACTTGCCACACGTTGCGGATTGTCCACTTGCCACATTACCTGCCACACGTTGCGGATTGTCCACTTGCCACGTCACCTGCCACACCTTGTGGATTGTCACTTGCCACACGTTGCGGATTGTCCACTTGCCACATTACCTGCCACACGTTGCGGATTGTCCACTTGCCACGTCACCTGCCACACGTTGCGCATTGTCACTTGCCATGTCACCTGCCACATGTTGCGGATTGTCACTTGCCACATTACCTGCCACACGTTGCAGATTGTCACTTGCCACAAGTTGGGGGCAGAGAAGGAAGAATGCTGGCGCTCTGCTACTGACAGTGGATGTTGGACATTTTGACTAGTCCATCTAAACTCTAAACGCATGCTGCAGCAACAACTGTTTCCCTATTTGAGGCTCCAGCTCCTGTCACGTTGGCTCTGAGACTCGAGTCTAACGTGACTCTGATGTCACTCATTGCAAGACGCCAGGTGGCCCAGGTGCTAGCAACGAGTGCAGGGAAGAAGCTCCACCCACCTCCTCCGGCTCCTGGTCAGTGCGGCGTAGCTGTAATAGCACTAGACAAGTCTGTTTCTCTGCACCACTGATCGTCTGATGTGAGAGAGAGACTCGGGCAGGGGCAGAGCAAGTGCAAGTGACATGTCAGTGTGGTATTTTTTTTGGGGGGGGGCAATTGCCCTGTTGCCCCCCCGGATCTGACCCTGAACTCAACCCTACTGAACACCTTTGGAATTAACTGGGATGCCGATGGTGAGACAGCTCTTCTCATCCAACATCAGTAACTGACCTTACTAGTTTTCTATTGATTAAATTGTCACAAATTCCCAAAGATGTAACAAAATCCTTTGAAAAGCCTTCCACGAGGAGGGTTATAAAGGCACAGAGGAGGACCAAAGTCATATAACTGCCCATGGTTTTGTCAACAAGCTCATATAGGTCAGGTGTCTACAAGCTTTTAAACATATAATTTAGCATCATGATTGTAGAAGCATTTGAGCTACCCGACTGAAAGCATGTGGGACAATTGTAGACATGAGATGGTATCTCAGTGAGTGATAGCACACACTGCTATATCCTGCTTCACATAAAAGTTTCCTCTTGTAATTATAAAGAGGTACATGAAGGTTTTAGATAAATGTACAGGTAAAGTCAAAAACCTTTTAAAGTCATCTTAGCTTCCAATGCCTTGTTATAGCAAAGCTTTTTTTTTTTTGGGCTGGATTCAGACAAGACAGCTTGAGCACTTTAAAGAATATTTTTTATATTTTGAGTGACAGGCAAAATAACAAAGACGGCACTATACACTCAGTACAATAGCTACGTTTCAGAAACTACATTCACGCTAAAATATTTGAAAACTGTGACAAGGTTTATTTTCAATAAAAAAAAAAATCTCCTCATCTTTTCTACTCGCCTGTCATATGCTAACTGTTGACCTGGCTTTATGAGCCCTGCCGGATGGTTTTCCAGTGCAATTTTACTAACATGTCTATTTTGATGTTTCCGTGTGTCTCTGTGGATTTGCACAAGTCAGGAAAAAGCATCTCTCCCTCATGTCTAAATGATAGCTCACCTTCTGTAAGGTGTTATTTACCCCTCAGGTGGTGATGTGAAGAGGCATGCGATGTGTCAATATACTCGGAAGCATACTGTGTTCTTACTACATCTGGCAAAAGCAAATGTAATTTAAAGGGCACGTCCAGCCATGCAGGTAAATACACAGTTGAAATTTATACACAGGAGTTGTTTTACCTGCCAAAGGATTTGTAAAGAAACAAACATGTCCTTGCTATTCCCAAAACGCTTCTATGGTATTTTGATGTATGGTGTAGGAAGGCTGGTGTCTTTTACAAGCTGCAATTTAGCTAATTTAGCTGATTAAACTGCTAGTCACCATTGTAATATTTGTGATGCCCACTTAACCTTCTGTAAGGACACCTATTTCCACTCTTTCTTGTCTGCTACTTAAAGAACACTCATATCCAAGTGAACCTTGTACCAAATATATGTGAAAATGCATGCATTCTAAAAAATGTCTAGGTAGGGTTTATTCTAGTGTGCCCCTTTCTTTACTTCCCCGTTTGGTCATATCCTCTAGGTTGGTCCTGACCTGTGTCTATATATAAGGATTAGGAGGACTCACCCCAGGATATTTTTGGGAACCTTGTGTAACAGGCGCTCTCAGCGGCGTAATGCGTTCCACGCTGGAACGCATACGGCGACCACGCAATGACGTCATCACCCGGCGCCGCGTGCGTTCCAGCTTGGAACCGCTGCGGCTTAAATTAGTGCTTATGCACTACACCTGCATTCTACCTATAAAGAGAACAGTGTGCAGACTGCACACTGTTCTATTATTGTCGGCTGTAGCCGGCTTGGCTACCAAGGCACTATGGCTACCATCAACCCTTAAGCCTGCAAACGATGCCACCCTGGATGCTTGCCTAAAAGAAGCTAATACAGACTGCCATTGCTGGGACACTGTAATAGATCTTCCTACTGGACACCCTGCACTACGGAATCCCAGGGCTGCTGCTAACCTACTGCAGACATTCATCCCTACAAACCGGATAAGTATTACTACTGCTCTAGTATTACTCAAATTACTATACCCTTTATAAAGTGCTGTAATTGGATCTGCTGTATCTAATAGTATGCTGCTGTTTAAGTTACTTAGTATGCCTTCAGCTGGTAACTCTGCAATATCTTAAAGCGGGAGTTCACCCATTTATTAAAAAAAAAAAAATTTCCCCCTTAGATTCCTGCTCGTTTTTTCTAGGGGAATCGGCTATTTGTTTTAAAATATGAGCAGTACTTACCGTTTTCGAGATGCATCTTCTTCTGTCGCTTCCGGGTATGGGTCTTCGGGAGCGGGCGTTCCTTCTTGATTGACAGTCTTCCGAGAGGCTTCCGACGGTCGCATCCATCGCGTCACTCGTAGCCGAAAGAAGCCGAACGTCGGTGCGGCTCTATACTGCGCCTGCTCACCGACGTTCGGCTTCTTTCGGAAAATTGTGACGCGATGGATGCGACCGTCGGAAGCCTCTCGGAAGACTGTCAATCAAGAAGGAACGCCCATTCCCGCAGCCCATACCCGGAAGCGACGGAGAGGATGCATCTCGTAAACGGGTAAGTACTGCTCATATTTTACAACAAATAGCCGATTCCCCTAGACAAAATGAGCAGGAATCTAAGGCTAAAAAGTGCTCTCTAAGGGTGAACCTCCGCTTTAAAGGGACATACACTTTAAAGGCATTTAACCTGCAATTGCCTCTCACAAGTTAATGCTACTTGCATACAGTAATTTCATATGCTACGCACTTGACATTCGTTGTTACTTGTATACGGGATTCCGCCCTAAAATGCTGAACATGTTTGCTCTAACTTTTTCATGCTAAGGCTCAAAGGTATTTCATACCTGCTCCCTTAGTAGCCCAATGCATTCCTTTATGTTAAAGTGATATGATGTAGAGAACCCCCAAACTCCTGTTCTTTGATTGGAGTGACGCCTGGCGTCCCGTACTGATAATCACTTGCATAAGAGAGGTGCATTGGAATCTTTGGTGCAGTTGTGCTCGTTGATCTTTATCATAAATAATCTTTTAACGCTGGATGTTGGACGCATGTTGTAATGCGCCCACACTTAGTAGCTCAACGCATACCTTTATGTGAGAGAGAGATGATGTAGAGAACCCCCAAACTCCTGTGTTCTGATTGGAGTGACGCCTGGGGTCCAATACTGAAATCTCACATACAGACGTGCATTGAATCCTTTCCTCAAACCGCAGTTGTGGTTCACTCCTGCTCGTCCCAGTGTTGTGACATGTTGGCAGTCTGAGGAGGTGAAGTGTTTTTCCTTACTGGATAGGTGCAATATTAGCTTTCTGCCAGTTATGGGGAACTTCTCCTGTTAGAATAGATTGATAAAAAAAAGATCCATTAATGGCCCATGAGTTATACAGTAGCTATAGTAATCTTAGTTATTTCAATGGTTCCTGTGTAGCAAAGATTGAGAAAGGCTGGTGTCCAATTGAAACATTTTCCATCACTTTTTATCTGGACAGGAAGTGATTGTAAGTCTTAAGATGCTTGTTCAGTAGAGAGGGGAAGGTTAGAACCTGGAACAGGTGTATATCGCTCCTGTGAGTCGTACTCAGCTTCCAAGCAATGGCTCCCAGCCTCAGAAGTGTCTGAAAACCCCCAATATTCAATGAGCAAAAGTAAAGGCTGGAGCCAGTGAAAATCCAGTGCGTTTTGGCCCTCAGGCCTTAGTTATGGCTTAGACTCATGCCATGAGCCTGACATCACCAAATTTCACCCTAAATCTGGTGAGACTAGTAGTCACATGCAGCATTACCTTGGATGATCTCACACTGCAGAAATACAGCTATAATTTTATATAAATGGAATGCTTTGTTATAGCCAAGTCAGGAAAAATACAAGACAAAATTACTTATGCACAATTAACACTTCTAGATGTTCTCTATAAGATAGCAAATCTTTACTTTTTTTAGCTCAGTTCCACTTTAGGCTCCACCCACATAACATTAAGGTGGGGGGAAAAAACACAAACGCAGAAACATAAATGTAAAACTGTAAGAGCCAAATCAATAAGGTGAGATTTGCAAGTCCTATAATAAAGTACACAGATCTTGGATACTTGAGTCTCAAGAAGCATCTGTTTGCCTTAAAGTGGATGTAAACCCCAATTTTTTTTTTATGTCACAATGTAGAGAATAAGATTTCCTATAATCTGTGCCCAGTCTTGCCACACAGAGTTAATTCAGCTCTGAGCAATCCACTTTTATTGTTCAGTGAAAATTAACAGACTTCCAGATAAAAACCTGTCTAAATAAAAAGTCCTTTCCGTCCCCTTGCTTCGAGTGACAGGGTTTTTACATATCTCGTGCACTAGCTTGGACACATGCACATTCCTGGATGTTTATCATAATATGGGGGGTGATCCACAGTTCATTGTGAGAGGTAATGTATGTCACTCGAAGCAAGGGGATAGAAAGGACTTTTTATTTAGACAGGTTTTTATCTGGAAGTCTGTTATTTTCACTGAACAATAAAAGAGGATTGCTCAGTAGTGTTGAGCAGAATATGCCATATTCGATTTCGCGATATATCTCGAATATATATTCGAATATTCGAGATATATTCGCTAAATTCGAATATTCGTGATATTTTATCGAAAGTAAATGATTGCGATTTTTCGCTATTGCGAATGCGAAAATAATTGCGATTTTTTGATAACTGCGGTAGGAGCACTCTGATTGGCTCAGAATATTCGTGATATTTTATCGAAATATCGCAACATGCGAATGCGATATTTATTGCGCAATTTCGAGAAATGCTGGAGGAGCGCTCTGATTGGCTCAGAATATTCGTGATATTTTATCGAAATATCGCAACATGCGAATGCGATATTTATTGCGCAATTTCGAGAAATGCTGTAGGAGCACTCTGATTGGCTCAGAATATTCGTGATATTTTACAATACAAAATAATTGCGAATATTCGGCAAATGCGGAAGGAGCACTCTGATTGGCTCAGAATATTCTTGATATTTTACAATACAAAATAATTGCGAATATTCGGCAAATGCAGAAGGAGCACTCTGATTGGCTCAGAATATTCTTGATATTTTACAATACAAAATAATTGCGAATATTCGGCAAATGCGGAAGGAGCACTCTGATTGGCTCAGAATATTCTTGATATTTTACAATAGAAAATAAAAAGTGTTTTGCATTGGTGGTGATTCTTTACTCTATCCATCTGTCACAGCCATTTGTCAATCAAACACCTTGAAGATTGAACACGTTCATGCTGCATGCTTTGGACTTTTTTTCACTTCACATATCAAAGACATTTTTATGAAAGATTATTTTTCTATTATTGGGACTATATTTCTTTATATATTTGTTTCACTGTGTATTTCACAAGTTATTTGCGCTTGCTTATTTTATAATTTGCCCACATGTCTTGTCACTAGACATATTTTTTATTCTTGTAGAGCGACTCCATTTTCTGTCTTGTATTAATTTATGTTGTATAACATTTTTGAGTTGCTGCTGTATTCTCCCCTTTTTTAAGGTATGCGCAATTTTTTCCTTCTTACAAAAAATAATAATATCAAACATACAAATATTCATAACATACACATACACAAAGCCCCCCCCCTTTTGCATCAGAGACAATCAGAGTTCTCCTACCACAGTTATCGAAAATTCGCAATCATTTTCGCATTCGCAATAGCGAAAAATCGCAATTTTTTTTTTTTCAATTTGGCAACATAAAAGGATCGCCTCAGCTTAGCTACTCGGCCCAGGGTCTCTAATCATACCAGCAATGCTTTTAGACGTCGATAGGATGTGATCTGTTTTAAAAATCAAATTGAAAAAATGCGAATATTCGGAATTGCGAATATTCACCGTGAAATTCGAAATATAGCGCGATTTCTCGAATATGCTATATTCGAGTCGAATATTCGCAGTGCGAATATTCGTGAGCAACACTATTGCTCAGAGCTGGATTAACTCTGTGTGGCAAGACTGGGCACAGATGATAGGAAATCGTATTCTCTACATTGTGACATCAAAAAAAAAAAAAAAAATGTGGGGTTTACATCCACTTTAACTTTACTGTAACCAGTCATTTCAAAGGACTTTAAGAGAATTGTAGAGATTCATGAAGCTGGAAACTGCTATAAAAGCACTTATAAAGGCCTGGATTTTCGATTTACAGGGAGACACATTGTCTAAAAACAGAGATACAGTAGCTCTGCTTCAGCTCTCTCTAGGAGTCGGCATTCTGCAAAGATCACAATGACCGCTCAGCATGCAACACTTAAAAAGGATCACTAAAGGAAAAAAAATGTTTTGCTGAAATGACTGTTTACAGGGTATAGAGACATAATAGTTAACTGATTCCTTTTATGCGGTGACGTAAATCACAACGACGTGCTGAAAAAAACCGAAGTTCAATGCTTCCAAGCATGCGTCGACTTGATTCTGAGCATGCACGGATTTTTAACCGATGGTTGTGCCTACTAACGATCGGTTTTGACCTATCGGTTAGGAATCCATCGGTTAAATTTAAAGCAAGTTGGCTTTTTTAACCGATGGTTAAATAACCTATGGGGCCCACACACGATCGGTTTTGACCGATGAAAACGGTCCATCAGACCGTTGTCCTCTGTTCAACCTATCGTGTGCACGAGGCCTTACTCTTCAGCTCTGACCTCTGCATGCAACCCCCCTTCCACTGCCCCCATATTCTCCCCCCCCCCCTTAAAAGCTCAACCATTTTCCACATATCTTACTTGTGTTGCTGTATTAAACTGAAACACCCTGTTGGGTCTAGTACCTCCCCACAAACTGTAGGTGGCTCCTCTCTCACTTGTAGGGAGATGATCAAGTGGGGGAGTTTGGATCTGCATATAAAAAGGGGAGATGTTATCCCATAGGGAGACCAAGAAATAGCATCCCAAGGGACAACTAAGGGGCTACCAAGGCAGTGACGGATAATATTATAGATATAAAAAGTTTAATTAAATATTAGAAAATTTACAAATATATAAACATGATGAGATATCAAAAATATTACCATATGAGCTAAAAAAGCTCTGTTTGCAAACCTACTAGCAATGGTCGGCCAATACTGCACTAGTGAACCTGGTTCATTCAAAGTGCAAACGAAAAACACATGAAAGACACTGACAATAGACAAACATGAAAGACAAAATATATGGCGATCTGCAGTTTGGATCTGCTCTACACCTGCATCTTCCTCTTTTTTTTTGTCAGAAATTCCGACAGCAAATGTCCGATGGAGCCTACACACTGTTGGAACTGAGCTCATACATAGACTGTATACACTTTTGCCGCGTACACACACTCGGAATTTCCAACAACAAATGTTCGATGGGAGCTTGTTGTCGGAAATTCTGAGTGTGTGTATGCAGCAAAAGTGTATACAGTCTATGTATGAGCTCAGTTGTATCTGTCTATTGATATTCCTATAGACAAGCTCTCTGGCCCTTAGTACGTTATGATTGAAGGCTATTTTCCATGGAGTTTACTTTTTTTTTTTTTACGAGGCAGGTCACTAGGCCTTTTATCTTCCCTCCCTATTAGTTTGGCCTAGAGACTGACAGAATGCATAGCCGATTTGTACACACATACAAGGGCCAATCTAGACATGAGCCTATTAACCCACGCCATGTTTTTAGAGTATGGTAGGAAACCCGAGAACCCGGAGGAAACCCACAGGAAGAACATGCAAACACAATGCAAATTGAAGCAGTTAAGAGTTTGCTATAAAGTTTTCTTAAAAAACTCTAGTGATGTATTTACCGTATTTATCTTCATATAGCGCGCACCGGCGTATAGCGCGCACCCCCAACCTAGAAGGGAAATTTTAGGGAAAAAAAGAAAATACTTACAGTTTGAATGCCCCTCGTCGGTGTCTTGACCGGCGTCCATCGGCGGCTCCTCTCGCATAAAGGCTAGGAGGCGGCACAGGGCGTGACCGCGAGCGGAGCCGAGCCTGGCTGAGTGTACCCGAGTGTACTGCGCTCGGTATATGTCGGCGGCGGCGTTCAAACACAGTGCGGGAAGCGGGTATTGGCGTATATCGTACACCCACGATTTTCACCTTATTTTATACGCCGATAAATACGGTAGTTGAAACTACATTTTCTTTACTAGAGTTTCTCTTAAAATAAAGAAAGTAAACACAGCTTCTGGTCTTCTATACATTTTATTGTAAGTCAAATTTTACATTCTTTTTTTTTTTTATTCTTTCCAAAATATTTATGCATTTGACTGTTGAACCGCTTTAAAACTCACAGTTTTGTTATCCATTCATCACAATAATAAAATATTGATTTTTCCACCTGTGATCATATATATTTACAATGCTCTAAAATTATTTGTATGTTCAATTATTTTTGGTTCTCCCTTTCTATTAGCCTCCTGTCTGTTGATGAGTGATTTATGGGGAGATATCAGGAAGATTGATTTGCGCATGTCGAGGTATGCCTGTATTTCCTGTCCTACACAGACAGCTTTTTATAGGAAAGATTCGACTTCAGCAGCAGATGCCTCTTTATGAACCCATTTGTAATATATGACAGGACCAGGTGGCTTGCCCAGTCAGACATTTCCTGCTCACTCCAGCTCAAATATTCTCTCTATTCATTAATTTAAAAAAAATGATATATATATATATATATATATATATATATATATATATATATATATATATATATATATATATATGTATAGAGAGAGAGAGAGAGAGAGAGAGAGAGAGAGAGAGAGAGAGATACACACTGTATACAGTATATAAAAAATATGTATATACTGTGTAAATATATATATATATATGTAGATATCTATAGATATACTGTATATACACTATATTGTCAAAAGTCTTTTCACGCACATGAACTTTAACCACTTAAAGTGGAGGTTCACCCGAAAAACTTTTTTTTTTTTACATTAGAGCCAGCATAGTAAGGACATTTCATTTCGGCATGTTTTTTTTTTTTTTCTCTATGCACTTACCTTTATATCCTGATTTTGTCCAGGGCTTCCGCGTTCTGATGTCTCGGGACTGGACGTTCCTATCCCAGCCTCAGGGTTCCGATGACTGCGGGACTGGGCGTTCCTATCCTTCCGTTCGATGATTGATGGCTTGTAAAACAGGTGACCTGTCGCACAACGCGTGTCACCAGATTTCCGGAAATTGACGAGCTGTGAGTCGGCACTTCACGGCGCCTGCGCCCGCCGTGTAGAGCTCACTGCGCAGGCACCGTATAGTGCCGACACGCAGCTCGGCTATTTGCCGACATCTGGTGACGCGCGTTGTGCGACAGGTCACCTGTTTCACAAGCCGTCAATCATCGAACGGAAGGATAGGAACGACCAGTCCCGCAGTCATCGGAACCCGGAAGCCCTGGACAACATCAGGATATAAAAGTATGTACAGAGAAAAATAAAAAATGACCTGCCGAAATGTAATGTTCTTACTATGCTGGCTCTGATAGATGTAATTTAAAAAATATTTTTTGGGTGAACCCCCGCTTTAAGGACCGGAAAGGATTTGCCTCCTTACTGACCAGGCCATTTTTTGCTATACTGCACTTCATAGCTTTAACTGACAATTGCGCGGTCGTGAAACGCTGTACCCAAACAACATGTATGTCCTTTTTTTCCCCCACAAATAGAGCTCTCTTTTGGTGGTATTTGATCACCTCTGCGGTTTTTATTCTTTACGTTATAAACATAAAAGGCCATCGATTTTGAAAAAATATTTTTTTTTTTTTTACTTTTTGCTATAATAAATATCTGTTTGCAAAGTCAGAATCGGATGTCAAATGTTGTGTACACACTAGGGTTGCACCGATACAACTTTTTTTAAGACCGAGTACAAGTACAGATACTTTTTTTCACGTACTTGATACTGATTACTGATACTTTTTTTTAATGTCATGTGACAGTAACACTAAGGCCGGGTACTCACGAGCAAACATGTACGGTGAAACCGGTCCGTCGGACCGTTTTCACCGTACATGCCTGCCAGAGGGCTTCTGTACGATGGTTGTACTAACCATCGTACAGAAGTCCGCGCGTAAACACTACGTGGGGCGTGTCCGTGACGATGACGCGGCGATGACGCGGCGACGTGGGCGGGCCTGCCATTTAAAGGCTTCCACGCATACGTCAAAGTCATTCGACGCATGCGAGGGACGGCGGGCGCTCGGACATGTACGGTAGGTCTGTACTGACGACCGTACATGTCCGAGCGGGCAGGATTCCAGCGGACGGTTTTAAAACACGTCCAGGAATATTTGCCCGCTGGGAAAAGGCCCGGCGGGCAAATGTTTGCTGGAATTCGGCCCGCTCACGCCTACACACGACCGAACATGTATGCTGAAACTGGCCCGCGGACCAGTTTCAGCATACATGTTTGGTCGTGTGTACGGGTCCTTATATGTAGCACTGATGGGCACTGATAGGTGACACTGAGGAGGCGTGGACTGTATCAGTCGTTTTTATTTTATATTGTTTTACAATTACATTTTTTGCAAAAAAAAAATATTATTTTTTACAATGCTTTCTTTTTGGGGGGGGGGGGGGGTGGACAGGGTCACTTTTTTTGTTATAATTTGTATTATTTTTGCAATTTTACTTAAATATTTATTTATTTTTTAAAAAAAACATTTTTTAAACCCTGTTGGGGGGGGGGGGGGGGGCTTTGGTGAAATATCAGACGCGTAATGTCTCCCCTTTGAGACATGGAAAGAGACTGAGGTCAGAGATTCCCCAGTCCCTCTCTCTGCAGCCTCAGCTGCACTAAAGATGAATGGACACAAGACAGAGGCTTCTCTCCATTAATACACTGCCAGTAGCCGGTAAATGACAGATTTACCCGCTCCTTCCTCCGTTCTCCATCCTGACAGATCTGGGGCAGGGGGATTGGAGGAGAACCCAGAGGGGGAGTGGAGGAGGACCCGGAGGCGGAGCGGAGGGAGGAGCGTAGGAGGACCCAGAGGGGGAGCGGAGAAGGACACGGAGGGTGAGCGCAGGAGCAGCGGAGGAGATGGCAGCAGGATGCATGGGAAGAAGGCAGGAGGACAGAGGCAGTGTGATGCTTTGGGCAATGTTCTGCTTTGGTCCTGCCATTCACGTGGATGGTACTTTGACACGTACCATCTACCTAAATATTGTTTGGTAACCCCTTAATGGATATGGCATTCCCTAATGACAGTGGACTCTTTAAAAAATTATGCACTCTGCCACACTCCCGTTGCAGCTCCTGCTGCTGTCAATCGCAGTCCTATGTACACAGAGAGTCGGCTCAGGGACGACTTGCTATGGGGCACTCAGCAAGCGGCTTGCTGTGTGGCACTCGGCAAGGGGGAGGGGCCCACATTGCTGGCGGGGGACCCGAGAAGAGGAGAATTGGGGCTGCTCTGTGCAAAACCACAGCATTTAAGTGTGACATGTTTGTTATTTCTTTTTTTTTTTTATAAATGTTTTTCCTTTACAATCAACACACCAATGAGTTCAAGGTGTTGACCTCACCTTCAAATTCTCCAGATCTCAACCCTATCAAGCATCTGTGGGATGTACTGTCTGATCCATGGAGGCCCGGCCCCCAACTCACAACTTACATGACTTAAAGGAGTTGTAAAGGAAAAAAATGTTTCACCATAATGCAATCTATGCATTAGGGTGAAAAAACATCTGATGATGCCGCCCCCCCCCCAAGCCCCTGTTTTACTTACCTGACCCTTCGAAAGTCCTGCACTCAGTCCCGAGATCCTCTTCGCTGCTCAGCCTGGCGCTGATTGGCTAGAGCGGATGGATTGAGAGCAGCGCAGCCATTGGCTGGAGCTGCTGTCAATCACATCCAGTGACGCGGCGCACCGAGGGGCGGGGCTGAGTGATACAGTAAGCGGCTATGGCCGATCGCTATATCACGGGAGCGCGCCCGCAAGGACTCATCACCATGTGAGCTCTCTCGCATGAATGTGGTGAGTTCTTGCGGGGAGGACCAGAGACAGCCACCGAGGGACCCCAGAAGACGTGGATCGGGGCCACTCTGTGCAAAATGAACTGCACAGTGGAGGTAAGTATGACATGTTTGTTATTTTAAAGAAAAACTTTTTTTTCCTTTATTAACCCTTCAAAGGATCTACTATTGATGGTGCCAGATACCACAACATACCTTCAGAGGTCTAGAGGAGTCCATGCCTCAACTGGTCAAGGCTGTTTTGGTTGCAATAGAGGAACATCTTCAATATTAGGTGGGTGGTCATAAAGTTATGGCCAATTGGTGTATATATAAAATACATTTATGGAATACAGGAAACTGGGAGCTCTCTGGAGTGTATATATTTCAAACAAGTCTCAAACCAATTTTATATGGTATATAAAAATAAATGAGCGCACTCTGAAATAGTTTAAAACCTTCTTTCAGTTTACTCTGTGAAAATCAATAAGAGGCACAACTTTGATACATTCCTTTATTCTGTTAGAAGCTGAATTGTTTGATGGCTTGAGGTTTATTTGTGAAGTAAATGTATTCATACATTGGAAATATATATATATATATATATATATATATAAATATATATTAAGAAAATAAAAAATAATATGTCTAGACTTGAGGCCTTCTTAGCTGCTCATTATACAGGTATACTGTTCTTTTCATTTGGGAAACACAACAGTAATTGTATTGAACATCGTATGTGTGGGAAAACTGAGGCACCATTGACAACTGCTATGGTGAATAATATAAACAGCTGCTGGTGACAGTTGGTAAATATGAAATATTAACAATGTATAAAATCCTTTATATCTACAGGTGTAAAAAAAATATATTTTTATTATAAATAAAAAGGAATAATAAAATGCTTATCTTATTATTATAGAATCCCCAAAGCATTATTTATTCTTTATTTTAAATAATCATAACAGAATTAAAAGTTAAATAAATAATTTACCGAACGCATTAAAACAGTGGGATTCTCCATGCAGCGAGGGAAGTAAGGGCCAAATCCACAAAGCAGATGCGCCGACTTAACTCGAGATTTCTAATTTTACTCCGCGCGTATCTTTGCGCCCGATCCTCAAAACGAAAAATCCGGTTTTTCCGTCCTACCTAAAATAATTACTCCGGCGCATCCTCTGACGCAAATTACGCTAGTCACGCGCTTTATTTGATAGGCAAAGATGCAAATGAGGGAGATAGGGCGATCCTCAAAATTAAGTGTGTGCGCCGTAGATTACGCCCTGTGCGCCGTAGATTACGCCCTGTACGCACCTGTTAGTTTTCTGGAGCAAAATTAGACTTTATAAAAGCAGCCCTAATTTTACACCAGCCCTGTAAAGGTCTGCTGAAGCAACACCATTGAGGAAGAGCTGCCAACACTTCTTTGCTGGACTTCATTCTGACTGCCAAAATGCCCGGCCCATCCATGATTATAACGGCACTCGCAAATTTACAGGCGCAGAGAAGGAGGAGGGCACAGAGGAGGAGGAGGAGGGCACAGGAGAGGGTATACCGCCCACGCCAAGATCTCTTTGGCATGACTGCGTCTGAGGTCTTTGGCAACTTCAGATTTAACCAGGAAGCCATCCTGGAATTAACCAGGATCCTGCAGGATGATCTGAACACCCCAACCCAACGATCTCATGCCCTGCCACCTCACATCAAAGTTATGGCCACCCTGCATTTTCTTGCCACTGGGTCTTTTCAAAGAACATGTGGAGGTCTGGCTGGGATGGTACAGTCCTCGATGAGCAGGTGTGTGCACCAGGTTGTCCCTGCAATACTGAGACGCATGGGCAGTCAATTTGAAAAGCCCACCCAGGAGGACCAGCGAATGAAGAGCATGGCCGACTTTTATCAGATTGCCCGATTCCCACGGACCATCGGGGCCATTGACTGTACCCATGTGGCACTACAGCCCCCCCATGATACAGAGCACCTGTTCAGGAATCGCAAAAACTGGCATTCCATAAATGTGCAGGTAATCGTAGATGCCCATGGCCTCATCTGGCATGTCTGTGCCAAATTTCCGGGTTCGTGCCATGACAGCTATATCTTCAGGCAGACCAACATATCACGTGAATTGGAGCAGAACGTGTATGGAGACAGCTGGCTGGTTGGTGAGTGACATGGGTGTCAGGTATGACTGTCCCCCCCCATGATGCAGACATCACAAGGGGCACATGCATGACTAATATCCTCCTGTCTTTTCCCTTCCAGGTGACTCTGGATATGCCCTGGGACCTCACATGATGACCCCCTTCAGGAACCCCCAAACCCCAGGAGAGCAACGCTACAACGAGGCTCATATTCGCACCCGGGCAGTAGTGGAGCGCACATTTGGGCTGCTGAAGTCCCGCTTCAGATGCCTGGACAAGACTGGGGGTACACTGTTGTATTCCCCAGACTTTGTGTGCCAAATAATAGGGGCTTGTTGTATTCTTCACAACTTTGCAATGAGAAGGGGACTGGAGATTAACTTACGTGCTGACCTGACCCCCCACCCAGGCAATCCCCCCCTAGCCCACTCTACCCGGTCTACTGAGGGCACAGTAGCCAGGAGACGCCTCGCAGAAGGCATCTTTTCACAGTAAATGGCCATAAATCATGTCACAATGATATTATTTGTTTTCACTGCAAACGCACATGAATTATGTCACAATGATATTATTTGTTTTCACTGCAAACGCACATGAATTATGTCACAATGAGAATGTTGCTTTGCACAGTAAACGCACATGAATAATGACACATTGAGAATGTTTTTGTCTCTGGAAACGCACATGATTTATGTCACAATGAGAATGCATGAATGCACACCACTGTGGTCCCTAGCACAGACACATCACATGCACATCGAATTGGATTAGATCCAAGTACCCCCCCCTTTGGTACTTGGGAGCAGTAACGCCACGCCACGGCTCCAATTATGTCACTGTGCATTCATACACCATTCAGGAACCTAGGATCACTTCTCCCTGGTCCTGGGGATCCCTTCTCCACCAAAACTGAGGGTGACACCCTTATTTTGTCAGGAATGCCACCCCCCCACATTCACACACATAAACCAAATCATAAGTACAGTATAATAAACAAAATTATAAAACCAAAAAAAATAAATAAAAATAAAAAGTACCCCTGGTATTTAAGTCCGGCGGCGAGTGCTCCGTCTGGGCTGCCCACGGGCACGGCCACGGGCACCTGGAGGATCTTCACGGGGGGGGGGGAGCAGGGGAGGGAGTATCTTCATGGGGGGGGAGCAGGGGAGAGAGTATCTTCATGGGGGGGGGGAGCAGGGGAGGGAGTATCTTCATGGGGGGGGGGAGCAGTGGAGGGAGTATCTTCATGGGGGGGGGAGCAGGGGAGGGAGGAGCCTCCCCTGGTGTCTGACCTCCGGCTGGCCTGCCCTCCAAGGCCACTGCTATCCTGTTCAGGCAGACAGTGATGGCAGCCGTATTGGCCTGGCCAGCCCGGGTGTTGTCCTGCACAGCCCGGGTGAGGGCAGTCACCTTCTGGGCCACGCCTGTTGTGGCGGTATGCAGGGACCACAAACAGGTGATGACACCCAATGAATTGGTGGCCACATCACTGAGTGACTCCCTCATTACATCCAGGCTGTGCTCCATCTTGGCCATAGTTTTTTTGATGTCACCCAGACTGCGGGTCTGCTGGGCATTGTCCCTCAGCAGACTGGCCGGCATATGCTCAGACCCCCCCCTGGTCTCCTGGGTCGCCATCCTGCCTGCCCCTGAGGCTTGTGGCCAGGGAGGAGGGGATAGAGTGACCCTTGTGGGTTGCGGCATGTTGTGGGAGGGGCTACCCCTGATGGTGGCCTGACTGGTGCCAGCCTCTGGGGTAGCCTCTGGGGGAGCCTCTGGGGGAGCCTCAAGGGGAGCCTCAAGGCTAGCCTCAAGGGTATCGTCAAATGTCATGAGATCAGTGGCAATAATGATTTCCCGGCCAATCTGGAGATCTTCTTCCTCCTCCCCCTCATCCTCCTCCCCCTCATCCTCCTCCCCCTCAGCCTCCTCATGAGGGGAGGTTTGGCCACTCCCCTCCCCTGGGGACTCCTCAGCAGCCTCCTGTCTTTGGGGTGGTGCAGCAGCCTGGCCTGATGGCCCAGCAATCTCCTGGTCATCTGTGGAAGACACCAAACAATCACAGGTTTGAGGATCCACACACTTGGCACATGTTCCCTTCCCCCACCCACACATGCTAATCACCAACTAGAAAAAAAAAACCTTACCTGGCCTCACAGGAACATCAGACTGATAACCAGGCAGGCCCACCACCTGCTCTGGCTCGAAACACTGGGCCACTGCCCATTCCTCCTCAGTCAGCCGGATGGGGCATGGTCCCCCTCCTCCAGTGCCCCTCCTATGCGCAGTGAGCTTGGCCACCTTATTGCGGACCACGCTCCTCAGATCATTGATCTTTTTCTTAATGCCAGCGGGGGTCCTCGTCTCCCCTCCCCCCGCCGCATTTATGTGATCTGTAATTTTGGCATAGATCTTCTTCCTTTGGGACGGGGAGGTGTTCCGGCTATCAGGCCCATGTAAATATCTTCCATATTGGATGATATACCTGGCAAGGATTTGCTTTTCAACATGGGAAAAATTCAGCTTCCTGCGTTTGGGAGCCATCACAAACACCACACAGCAACAAGAAAACAAACAGGACAAACACACAAAAATACACACCAAACAAATACACAAAAATACACACACAAGCAGACAGCTACTACAAAGTCAAATACAAACACACAAAAACCAAACACAAAATCCAAGCACAAAAAAAAAAAATATAAACTTAGCAGAAACAATCAAACAAAAAATACACTTATCACAAACAAACAACAACTACTATCTACTACTCCTCCAACACTTCTCTATCACACACAACTTACCAACAAACACTGACAAACTAAGAGCAGAAGCAAATTGCTCATGGAAGGGAACACAGGGAAATACTTTTGCAAATGAAGTGTGTTTGACTGGAGCTAGTTAAGCACAGGGTGATCCTCAAACTAAGTACACTTGGCCTTTTCCCTATCTCACTGATTGCGCCCAGCAAAGTTCTGCACATGCGCAGTGAGCAGCAGATTCCTGCGCGCATGCGCAGTACGGCCGGACCTTCATTTGCATGGGGTCACGGCTCATTACAATGAAGCACGCCCACTTCCTTCCCACTTGCCATAACCCCGCCTTACGCCTCCGAATTTAGGTTACGGCTGGCGCAATTTTGTGCGCAAATGCGCTGTAGATACGGCACTTACGACACCAACTTAGGGCGCCGTAACTTAAATGACATAAGTTTTAAAAAACTTATTTTGCGCCGCTGGCTGTGGATTTGGCCCTAAGACTCTATGCTTGGCTCTGTGAAGGCTGCAGTGAGAAGGCGTACCAAAATCTCCAGCAGAAGTCACAGCATAAAATGTAAGAAAAAACAAGAAACCAGTTTCAATTCACCTTCATTTGCCCTAAACCAGTGACGGCGAACCTTGGCGGTGCAGTTGAGCATTAGGGATGAGCCCAACACCCCCCCGTTCGGTTCGCACCAGAACCTTCGAACGGACCGACTGTTCGCGTGAACATTTAGAACCCCATTGACGTCTATGGAACTCGAACGTTCAAATTCAAAAGTGCTCATTTTAAAGCCTAATATGCAAGTTATTGTCGTAAAACGTCTTTGATAACCCAGGTCTTTCCCCAGGAAACATGTATCAATGAAAAAAAAGTTTTAAAAACGGTAGTTTTTTCTGGAGCAGTGATTTTAATGATGATTAAAGTGAGAAAAAAAAATGAAAAATTCCTTTAACTACTTGCCGACCAGCCGCCGCAGTTTTTGGCCAATTATGGCTCTCCGTTTTTTGCAAGCTGTGATTGGCTAAGCATGCGGGTCATAGGGCATGCTTGGTCAATCATCAGCCAGCAATGCACTTCACTGAGTGAATTATGGGCCGTGAAACGCAACTCGAATTTGGCGCGAACGGCCCAAAACGTTCGTAATTCGACGAACGATCGAACATACGATGTTCGAGTCGAACATGAGTTCGACTCGAATACGAAGCTCATCCCTATTGAGCATCATGGGAAATGTAGTTCCAAAACATCTGGGGTGCCAAGGTTCGCCATCACTGCCCTAAACTATCTTAGTTCAGATGAGACCAGTGCAGTGCATGGGTGGCTAGTTATTTAAAATCTTACTGTAGATCCTTCTCCCCATTTGTGTCACTTTTTTCAGGGCACTTCAAGAGAAACTTCACCCCTCACGTTATAAAAAATTTTCATTCAGCTTACCTTATTTCCTGAGTTCCAACATACTTGAAGACAAGGCATACAATATTTCCTACATTTCCTCCACCGGGCCTGCCTAAAATAAGGCAGATAGGGCCTTTTTCCCAGGCCACACATAGTCCACAGCCCTCCAGTACTCCATTTCGTACACTTGCATGTAAAGTGTGTCAAAGACAAGGAGCACCCAATGCACACACTCACCATACGCTTCTCTATCTGGGGTCACATCCTGTGTTGAGCCCGACGTCTTGCACATGGTTCCAGGTCAGGCTCTCAATCCCCCATCCCTTCACCATCCCATGGCTCAACCAGGTGTGCAATCAGTTGGGTTCACAAAGATCCTTCTTTTCACGTGTGTACCTCAACAGCAAGGCCACTGAGAATCCACTTCAGACAAATGGAGCAGTTACAGGCTCAGTCCAACTCAATTGTACAATTATGCCACCTACACAGTTTTGAAAATTGCGACAAGAATACCGTGATCTTTTTCCGACTGAATTTTGGCTCAAACTTGTGTTGAATACACATGGACACACAAAATTCCGACCGTCAAGAACGCGGCGACGTACAACACTACAATGAGCTGAGAAAAATGAAGTTCAATGATTCCGAGCATGCATGTTTTTTTTGCGCGTTGGAATTGCATACAGACGATCGAAATTCCCGACAAGAACTTTTCCCGTCGGAAAAATTGAGAACCAACTCTCAAATATTTGCTGTCAGAAATTCCGACAGAAAAAGTCAGATGGGGCCTACACATGGACGGAATTTCAGACCAAAAGCTCACATCTAACTTTTCTTGTTGGAAATTCCGACCATGTGTACGCGGCATTACAGTTCTTTAGTCCATGAGTTTAATCACTCTTTCAATAGTCAAACAGCAGTTCAATTATGAATGGCAGAGTACTTTAGTGTGTCCAATAGCAGTGTTACCCCCATGGGGTAGTATAGGAAAGAATGGCTTCTTAGGTCACCTCTCCTGTTTCCTGGTTCCAATCTTCTCACTGACCAAACAGTTCTACCCTGAACTAAGCTCCACCCCAAGTATTTATATGATCCTGCCTGAAGAAAATTAACTCATTCTCCTTCCTGGAAGGAAACATCCTTAAAGGGGCAACAGAGTAATCCCTGCCTACATACTCACACTCTTATCAAATCTAGCTAGGCTACCACAAGCCAGGTCCTGCCACACCATCTTCTTTGATTTCTTGATCGGGAACAATCTGCCTCTTCTGCATTCTTGCACCTGGCCCCCTGGTGGCATGGCATTCTTGTTAATATTCCCATCGCACACATGCCTGGAAAGTATGGCTCTTAATATGGTGGGTGCTGTAGCGATTACCAGTTGGGTCCTGGAAACATCAAGCAAGTGAACATATTTGCCAGCACACCATAGATCAACACTTCCATCCAAAGATTTATTTTATTAAGAAAGATCACATCACAGAAATAAGTGCAACATTTCAAAGCCGTGCAGGAGCCTGACGAAGGGGCCCTGCATGGCTCTGAAACATTGCACTTATTTCTGTGATCTCAATTAATAAAAGAAACCTTTGGATTTAAGTTTTGATCTATGGTGTGCTGGCGAATATGTTCACTTGATGGCATGGCATGACACGTGTGCCGTATGTTGAAGATTGCCCTGAAGCCTCCTGGGATACATTAACTGAGTGTCCCAGGAGGCTGTGGGCAACTGGGGTTATGTCATTCTCACCTAGAAGAAAAAGGTGGAATCACGGGCTGCATCTCATAATTAAAGTGAAGCTCCAGACTCCTTCATAAAAAAATAAGTCAGCCACTACAAATACCGGTGCAGCTCTACAATAGGATTCATCTGCCAGGGAAGGCATGCAGGCAGTCGGAACTTTAGTTTGTGCAGGTACACTGATGCAGAGCAGCATGCGGCGTGGGATTACCTGCCTGTCAGTGGCGGCTGGTGTTTTTTTTCTTTGGGGGGGGGGGGGCAGCAAACAGCCACCCCCCCGGTCGGTTAGCCAGGGAAGGCATGCAGCAGCAACCCCCCAGGACATCAAAACCTTGCACTTACCCCATCTAGGAAGAGGGCGGGCGGGCAGCGTGTCCGGCAGCTTTCTTCCTCCTCCTGTGGTGTGGATCACATCGGTTTCCGTTGTGCATCCTCCCTCCTACTCCTAGGCATCCAATTGGATTGCATGCACCCTAAAATGGAGAAAAGTCCCTGATGCTAACTCAATGGGAGCCAGGAAATTACTATACACCTTGGTAATTAAGGGTTGATAAAGTTATATATTTGTTTTTAGATAGATAATAACTAGAAAGCTGCTCACCCTCCCTGTTAAGCTGATTGACCCCTGTCCCAGTACATCAGGGCTGGTTGTATTGTATTATCACAGCCCTGACTGTGACTGTGCATGTGGATGTGCACTTTATGTGTGCTGTCTGTTCCATTTGTGTGCTTTGAGCGTGTGCGCTGTGTATGTACATTGTATGGGATCTGACGGCACATTGTCCCTATGCGTGTAAGATTGTATCCGTGAACTTCCAGTTGTTCACAGAAAATAGGAAGTGCTGTTCTTAAAATGAGACTAGGGATAGCAAACGTACGAGATGGAGACTGAGCATACTGATTGAGGGTGTAAACCTGAATGTGTGTAAGAATTTGCCAGTACTGCTGTATGGTAAAAGAAGTCTATTTTCTTGATATTTGCAGTGTATGGGCAATCTATTCCCTCTAGGGGCAGACTGACTTACCAGGACTTGGCAGTGGCAGTTGAGGCTATAAAATGGTGTAGGCCACAGTAGGAAGTAAAATGCCTATGTTTGAGCACCTTTTAAGTTTAAATTGGAGCTGAAAGGGAGAATTTATCTAAAGTTGTCAGCACCTGTCACGTCCCCGCCGACCCCCCCCCCCCCAAAAAAAAGGACAACCCCCCCCCCCCCAAAAAAAAAAACAGGTCTACTGAGCCAAAACCGATGTACCCATCAATATAGTTTGCAACAGGAAGGTACGTGTGTACGGGATGGGGAGGGAGAAACCTATTTGATCACACATGAATGCACAGCATTATATAAGTAAGTGTATTTTTACTCCCAGACAAAACATTAAAAACAGTTATTTGAAATTATTCCAAAATCGCCATCAAGGAATATTGTACTACTTTTTTTTTGTGTATTTTCCAATCAAACAATTGCCTGATTGAAAACGAATTGCCATAAAATTAAAGGTTCCACTAACGCATGCCTACAATTGAAGAGAGCTAAAAATCAAGGCCTATAATTTTATATGTACTCCCACTCTGTTCTCTTTATTTGTATCTGCCCATACTTACTTGTATGAACTTTTCTCTAGTATTAAATTGCCAAGAAGTAAGGCAGCTGGCAAGCTGCCATTTTGTACAGAGCTGTGTGTAATCCTTTTATAATCCTTAATCAGTGCGAGTATGAAAACTTCTTGATGGATGTACACTTCTCAGAAGAGCCAGTATCCAGAATTTATTATGTAGGATGTTAAGAACTTTGCATAAAGGGGGCATTTTTTCTAAACAGATTAAATAACTTTTCAAGTATTTCTTTAGAATATAATTACACACTTTCTACTTATTTAGAAAAGGCTGTTTGGCGATTGATTGCCCTCTGATTGTTTACTTCCTTTGCGAGATCTTAATGCCACGTACACACGACCATTTTTAACGTCATGGAAAAAAATTACGTTTTTCTCGACGTGTTTCATGTCAAGCCTGCCTTGCATACACACGGAAAAAAAAATGCTCGAGCAAAGCGCAGTGACGTAAAACACGTACGGCGGCACTATAAGGGGGAAGTTCGAATGGCGCCACCCTTTGGGCTGATTATGCACATTTCCCTTCTCATAACTTGCTTTTGAGAATGCACGTTTTTCCCCCCATCGTTGAAGCCTACACACAACCGCTTTTTACGACGAGAAAACTGATGACAAACAATAGAGCAGGTTCTAAATTTTTAATGGCCATTTTCCTCGTCAAGAAAAATTCTCTGGAGCCTACACACGACCGTTTTTATCGACCAATTTAACAAATTGCATTTTTCTCATCATGAAAAACGGTTGTGTGTACGCGGTATAAGAGTTAGCTCATAGAGCTGCATAGATATCTATTCTTGTACTCCTCCTAGCTAACAGTCCACCTCACCGCTGTTGATTTCAGATTTCAAACAGCCCTTAATATACCTTATACGGTATAGAAAAGCAAACTGTAAATCACCATACAATACCCCTTTCTACATACATAAAAGATGATTAGCTTTTTTGTGGACAGTAACTTCAGGGTCTGTACAGTAGGAGCACGCGATATTGTGTCAATCTCGCTCCCTTTCTCGGCGAGATTGAGCACCTACGAGCCCCATCGCGGGAGCCAGCGCCGAGCTGGCTTGCCGCGATGGAGAGAAAGCCGTCATAGAAGCGACGGGAGATCCGACTTGGATTCCCGCCAATTCTACACGTGTGCGGCGTTTGTTATGAATCCTGAGGGGGAAGTCCCCGCCGGATTTTAAATAAAAATTTGGCATGGGTTCCCCCCTCAGGAGCATACCGGGCCCTTAGGTCTGTTATGGGTTGTAAGGAGAGCCCCCCTACGCCGAAAAAACGGCGTAGGGGGTCCCCCTACAATCCATACCAGACCCGTATCCAAAGCACGCTACCCGGCCGGTCAGGAAAGGAGTGGGGACGAGCGAGCGCCCCCCCCCCCCTCCGGTAGGTACCACGTGGGTAGGTATCACATGGGTAGGTACCAGAGCATGATGGGACTGTGAGGCCTATATAAATCCGATGCAAGCCACGCACCCGTCATTGCAGCGAGAAGAGGCGACGTGTCAGCATCGGGAGAAGAGAAGAAGAGAAGACGTCACAGCACAGCGGCCTGAAGGGAGAAGTAGAAGTCGTCACAGAACAGCGGAAGAAGAGGAGAAGACGTCACAGAACAACGGAAGAAGGAGAAGGCACCGGACAGCGGGAGGAAGAACCGGGGTGCGCCGAGTCAAGAGCGGAGAGCGGCGAACATAGAAGAAGACCCCCCGGAGCGGAGAAGACGTCACAGAAGAGCGGTGAAGACCCCGGAGAGCAGGAGAAGACCCCCGGAAATCGGAAGAAGAAGCTCCCCCTGGTAAAAGAGCTAAAGAAGACAGGGGGAGCCTCCGGAGCAGACTAATAAAATATTTTAATACCCTGTGTTTTTTATTTGTGTTTTTACCACTTTTCCTCCAGGTGAATGGGTAGGGGTACGATGTACCCCATATCCATTCACTTAGGGTGGGGGGCCGGTATCTGGGGGCCCCCTTATTAAAGGGGGCTCCCAGATTCCGATAAGCCTCCCGCCCGCATACCCCGACAACCAACGGCCAGGGTTGTCGGGAAGGGGCCCTGTCCTCATCAACATGGGGACAGGGTGCTCTGGGGTGGGGGGGCCCCGCAGTGCGCCCCCCTGCCCCAGAGCACCCAACCCCCCCATGTTGAGGGCATGCAGCCTGGTACGGCTCAGGAGGGGGGGCGCTCGCTCGTCCCCACTCCTTTCCTGACCGGCCGGGTAGCGTGCTTTGGATACGGGTCTGGTATGGATTGTAGGGGGACCCCCTACGCCGTTTTTTCGGCGTAGGGGGGCTCTCCTTACAACCCATAACAGACCTAAGGGCCCGGTATGCTCCTGAGGGGGGAACCCATGCCGAATTTAAAATCCGGCGGGGACTTCCCCCTCAGGATTCATAACAAACGCCGCACACGTGTAGAATTGGCGGGAATCCAAGTCGGATCTCCCGTCGCTTCTATGAAGCGCACGTTGGAATGTGCTGTCACTATTCCAGTGAGTGCGAGATGTCGGCGAGATCTCGGCACCATGTCGCCGAGAATCAGCGCGATGCTGTCGTGCTAAAAACACAATATCACAAACACCTACTGTATATAAAAAAAATCACTGTGCAAGTGTCAAAGCATTTTCACAGCCACTGCAAATAAAGGCCCTTTTCACGCGGTCGGACCGTTCAGGTCCGCCTGTCAGTTTTTTCGGTGGACCTGACCGGCCGCTCCATACAGGTCTACGGAGCGTTGGATGTCAGCGGTGACATGTCCGCTGACATCCTATCCGATCCAATCTGCTAAAATCAGATGGATGATGATACGTCACCATTCGTCCATGCCTGATGGGGTGAGATCTGATGCTCTCCGTTTTCGTCCGATCTCTCCATAGGAGACAGCAGCGCTCAACAAGCCCCTCCCTGCTCAGTGAGCAGAGAGGGACCTGTCATTCGCTGGCTCAGCCGAGACCAATGGAGAGATCTCCCGCTGAGCTTGCGGACCGCTGCAAGCGGATCCGCCCCTTGTGGAAGCGGCCTTAATGTGTCTAATATGTTTATTTCATATGATTGTCAGCTCCGTCTAGTAGCCATGATGCAGTGTTATCCTGATTGAGGCATTTCAGGAACATACTGCATTATGGCAACTAGATGGAGCTGATGATCATCGGAAATAAAAATATTACACATTACAGAGTATTATTCGTGACTGCTATCCAAATGCTGTGACATTAAAACTATTTTTTTTTTTATAAATAGATTCCTTAAAGATAGCATCTCAGCTGTCTGGTGACAGGAGGTGGTTTCAAGGCTTTAAATGTCATTATTTGGTCCCAAAAAGTCTACTGGAATCCACCAAGTGTCTGTCATAGCCTTCCTCTATCAGGGAAACTCTCTGGGCTCTGTAGACACCAAGGACATGTACTATTTTTCTGTGGATCCCAAACATTTTCAGGTTAAAGCGGTGGTTCACCCTTATTGACAACTTTCCATCATTAAATTAGGCATAGTAGCGCGAGCTACAGTATGCCTGTATTTATTTTTTTAGTCCGGTACTCACTGTGCAATCCTAGCGAGACGATTCCGACTCCCCGCGGGGAATGGGCGTTCCTATCCAGAGGGAGCATGATTGACGGCCGGCTATGGCACGTCACGCTCCCGAAGATAGCCGGAGTAGGTCTCGGCTCTTCACGGCGCCTGCGCACAGACTATGCGCAGGCGCCATGAAGCGCCAAGTCCTATTTCGGCTATTTCCGGAGAAGCGTGACGCGCCATAGCCGGCCGTCAATCATGCTGCCTCTGGATAGGAACGCCCAGGAGTCGGAATCATCTCGCTAGGATTGCACAGTGAGTACCGGGCTAAAAAAATAAATACAGGCATACTGTAGCTCGCGCTACTATGCCTAATTTAATGATAGAAAAAAAAAATGTTTTATTAGGGTGAACCACCGCTTTAAGTCCCAACCATGAAGCCTCTCTTTCGGACCACCTGTGATCACCAGGATTCTACCTTCTGTGCTAGTTTTGTTCCCAGGGCATCTCTATTGTGGGATATTTGGATGACCTAATTTTGAGGGAAAAGTTGGTACAAGTTTTGACCAACAATGTAATTTAGGCATTCCAACCCTAAAAAGTTTTGTTTAGACCTGGGCCTTATCCTAGGCACAGGTCAAGCACAAGTTTTTCTTCCCTAGGAAAAACTGAAAACTCTTTGCTCCCCGACTTGGATTGTTCTGTTCAAGAGTTAACTCACTCTTTACTTTTGCATAAGAGACATGACTGACAGTAGTCTACTTGGTGGCAGTCCAGTTTGCCCATTTTCACAACAGACATTTTTGTTTCCAAAGCAGCATGCATATAGACCTGCGCAGGGGGTGCGCCAGATGTGTCTGGGCATAACCTATTCACCACCACTGTGACCCTGACTATGATCTAGGGGGCGGGGCAGCAAAGGAATGGGATTTGGGTTGAAGAGGGGGTGTTCAGTGCAGCAGAGGTCCCTATGTTTTCTGAATGAATACAGTGATTGATCAGTACCGATCACTCATTGTGCTAATTTATCTGTGTTTTCCATGCTTCCATTTGTGAATGAACAGTGCCTTCTGTTCATTCACTGTCCAGTGCAGCTGAGGCTGCAGAGAAAGGGACTGAGAAATGTATATTCAAAAGTGAGACATCAGGGGGCTGTTTGGACCCTTGATATTTCATCAAAGACTCCCCCATCAGCAATGTAAAATATATATATATATTATATATATATATATATATATATATATATATATATATATATATATATATATATATATATATATATATTATGTACAAAAACTGAAGAAAATAATGTACAAAGTAAGGGCTTATTTACATGGGTTCTTAAGCCCATATAATGTGAAAAAGTGTCTTTTTTTTCGCGGCTGGAGCCACTGGTTACTCTATGAGGGCACAGCGCCTGTGTGAACACAGCCACAGGTCCTTAATTGACAGGTGTGAGTAAGGTGCCCATAATGCACACTGTCTGTATTGGAGGCCATACACCTGCATCTACATGCCTGCAAATTAAGACCTGCGGCTGTGTTTGTAAAGCTGCTGCATCCCCATAGCATAACATAGGCTGCCTGCACACAGCTCCAACCACATGAAAAAACACTGATTCACACTGTACAGGCCACAGAAATCATGTTAATTGACCCTAAAGACCTCATTCACACACAGAGCTTCATTTATTACCTCAATACAGTTTTATCTTTTGGATTTAGCAGGAATTTTGTGTGTGTGTGTATGAGTATATGTGTAAAAAACTGAGGAGGGCAAGTGCAACATTGAGGAGAAGTTCAGAGATGTAACTAGAGCATACTCACTAAGGGTATAAACCTGAAGGCTTACAAGACCTGCCAGTGCTGCTGAAGGGTTAAAGAAAGTACTTTAAAATGTATTCATTAGCAAATTAAATTACAGTTGAACCTCGGATTACTAGCATAATCCGTTGCAGGTAATCCAAAGTGCTCGCATATCAAAGCGAGTTTTCCCATTGAAGTCAATAGAAACGAAAATAATTTGTTCCGCAATGACTTCAATGAGATGCAATACCGAATGCGGGCAGATGTGGGGGGCGCCAGAGAGCGCCGAAAAGGCCAGAGGACACTTCGGCTCGTTTCATGTGCCCCCGTACCTCAGGCCAAATGAGGTACTGCAGGCCAATGTTCGGCTTTTCTCGGCTCCTGCTCCCCCATACCTCAGGTCAAATGAGGTACTGCAGGCCTATTTAACTTGAATTCTGCTCGCAAACTGAGTCAGAATGAAAAAAAAAACAAAAGTTGCTCGCAATTCAAAATGCTCTCAAACCAGGTTACTCTTAAACCGAGGTTCCACTGTAAATTTTATTGGTGCACTAGTTTTCTGATAAGTGTCATGTTTTTTACAACAAACTTCATGCCTGCTAATATGTGCTCCACCGGGGACCAATTGCCATTAATGTGTTAGCACATTTATAGTGACACTTCATTTTAATGAAACATCCATGGTCTATTATACCCCTGATGTCTCCCCTCCACTCCATTGAAGCTAATGGAGCATAGACTGTACTCCGTTATGTTCTTCCCCAGCCACAACAGCTGGGGAAACCAGAAGTGACATAAAACGTATTAGCTATAGGTGACCAAATCTTTCTAGCTAGGGGAGATCAGTGAATGGAAACTTCTGTTGACACCCAAAATGCAGGTCATGGACCCGCAAGTGGGATAGTGGACCCTGGGACGCATGGCAGTAGATACACATGGGGTAGAGTGCCTGTTCCTGGAGTCCATGGAAATGATCCTGTACATTTGCCAAATTGCTTTTATCTGAAAGCTGCTGAGGGCCACGGTATGGTGGCAGTGAAATGGTTAAAGCCTAGATTCAGCCTTGACATCCACTTTCCCCATTTTCCTTGTCAAAGTATTTTATTGAATGAATATGATAATCCAAGTACAAATCTTGTGTTATATATGTTGTAATAAGTTATCCAACTTACAACAGGTTTGAAAAAAAAAAAAAACTTCATGGTCCACCAAATATGTACAGATAAGTAAATTATATGAACTATAAATTAAATAAATCATTACATCAAGATATTCATGACTGTAGTTGGAAATACTATTTATCATATAAATTGTTTTACTTGGACCTGGAATATTTAAGTATAATTATGTAAAGCAGTACTTTATTACTGTTTAAATAAAATGAGTTATAAAATAAAAATAAATAAAAATAAAAGGATAGACAAAAAAAAAAAAAAAAAAAAAAATGGATAGGATAGGATAGTAGGAAAATAGAGAAGGAAGTGTAGAAGTCCACTGAGATGGTTCGAGTAAGTTGGCCAAGAGCCTGAGTGTTTGAACAGAACACTATAATGTTCACGATAATGAGTAGGGTAACACCCAAGCTCTAGAAATTTGGTTTTGTAAGTAATTTATTACCAAATTAATCTTTCAGCTACCATGGCATAAGAATTGAGTTGTCGTGGAATGATGGAAGGTGATAATTAATCCAAGGGTTCCAAATTTTTTCAAAGACTGGAATTTGATCCCTTTCTATAGCTAGCATTTTGGAGTGAGACATGAAGTCATTTACTCTACGTATGGTCTCGGATATCTCCAAGTCCTCCATGCCCTTGCTATTGTTTGCTTAGCTGCCGTAAGAAGTTGAGTGAGAAGTTTGAATTGCTTATGTGTAATGAGATCCGGTCCTCCCCCATTTTCCATCCACTTCTCTCAAAGTCAGACCCACACCAAAAATGAAAATCAACACATTTTTCAAGCAATTGTTTGTCCTTTCCAAAGACTAGACATGTGCATTGCCAATTTATTTTTAATTTTTTTCGTTTTTCAGGACATTAGTTATGAACAAAATTAGAAAATTTAAAAAATCGTAAAATCAAACATTCGTAAATTAGAAAATCTTTTGTTTAGAAACGGCATTCGTTATTTCGGATAATTCGGAACTTTAGATTAATTCGTACTCATTACGTTCTCTAACAGCCAAATTTGCAAGGAAATTCCAATACCTATAATTTAATAGTTACGTTGTAAATGAAAAAAGAACAACAACAACTGAAACCAACTACAACTGAAACAACTACAACTGAAAACAACTACAACTGAAAACAACTACAACTGAAAACAACTACAACTGAAAACAGCTACACCTGAAAACAGCTACACCTGAAACAACAAAAACAACTGAAAACAACAACTTCAACTGAAACGACAACAACAACTGGAAGCAATTACAACAACTGAAAACAACTGCTGAAATAACAACTACTGAAACAACAACAACTGAAAACAACAACCACTACAATGTATTCTAATTTATGAATTTACAAGTTTTCGAATATTCTAATTTACAAATATTCTGAACAATTCGTTAAATTAGTTTTTGTTAACTCGGATGTTTCTGAGGGTCCACCCTATATTTATCGTTCAAAGTATAATTGGGCTTTAAACCAAAGTCTTTGCAATCAATTCCCACATAAAATCATATAAAACAAACATGTCATAGATGATCTATAGTGATACAAGTGCAGGAATACATCCCTGGATAGAGCAAGGATATCTGTTAATAGGCAAAATGTACACAAGATAAACAGTTACAAAGGTGATTGCGATATAAGCATGTATTCTTGAAACCATTCACAGGTTGAATTGTTCACATTAGTCTACATTAAAATTGCTGAATTATGTTTACCATAATTATAGTTCCATAAACACTTATAGACTTTTATTCCACAATTACATTTCACATAGAGCAGCAAGGAGGTCATTTCTGCTTGCAAATGTTTACATTTTAATTTCTAAGAATAATTATCAAATGTTTAACACCAGCTACTTTCTGAGAACGAATGTATTAATGCTACAATGGAGATCACCTTAAACTCTGAACCATAAGATGGTATAATTTATTTCTGTAGATATTTGAGTGCACATGTAAAAAAAAATAGTAGAGAATAACATATATACTCGAGTATAAGCCGAGTTTTTCAGCACATTGGGCCAGATTCAGGTAGAAGTGCGGCGGCGTAACGTATCGTAGATACGTTACACCGCCGCAAGTTTTCATCGCAAGTGCCTGATTCACAAAGCACTTGCGATGAAAACTATGCCGGCGGCCTCCGGCGTAAGCCCGCGTAATTTAAATGGGTGTGTGCCATTTAAATTAGGCGCGCTCCCGCGCCGGGCCTACTGCGCATTCTCCGTTTCGTAACTCCCGCCGTGCTTTGCGCGAAGTGACGTCATTTTTTTGAACGGCGACGCGCGTATCGTAATTCCGTATTCCCGGACGGCTTACGCAAACGACGTGAATTTTTTAATTTTGACGCGGGAACGACGGCCATACTTTATACAGCAATACGATTGTTGTGTAAAGTTAAGGCACCAAAAACGACGACTAACTTTGCGACGGGAAACTAGACTAGCGGCGACGTAGTGAACGCGAAAATCCGTCGTGGATCGCCGTAACTCCTAATTTGCATACCCGACGCTGGTTTACGACGCAAACTCCCCCCCACTGGCGGCCGCGGTACTGCATCCTAAGATCCGACAGTGTAAAACAATTACACCTGTCGGATCTTAGGGATATCTATGCGTAACTGATTCTATGAATCAGTCGCATAGATACTCTGAGAGATACGACGGAGTATCTGAGATACTCTGTCGTATCTCCTTTGTGAATCTGGCCCATTGTTTTTGAAAATGCCCCCCTCGGCTTATGGCGCGTACACACGATCGGTTTGTCTGAGGAAAACGGTCTGATGGACCGTTTTCATCAGACTAACCGATCGTGTGTGGGCCCCATCCATCTGTTAAAAAACTAGGAACTTGTTTTAAAATTATCTGATGGTAAACTAACCGATAGGAAAAAAACGATCGTCTGTAGCCACATCTATCGGTTAAAAATCCACGCATGCTCAGACAAAATTAGGGAACGGGAGCGCTCGTTCTGGTAAAACTAGCTGTCGTTATGGAGATAGCACATTCATCACGCTGTAACAGACAGAAAAGCGCAAATCATCTTTTACTAACACAAAATCAGCTAAAGCAGCCCCAAGGGTGGCGCCATTGGATTTGAACTTCCCCTTTATAGTGCCGTCGTACGTGGTTTACGTGACCACCTTCTGACACGATCGTTTTTTTAACCGATGGTGTGTAGGCACGACTGATCATCAGTCAGCTTCATCAGATAACTGATGAAAAAATCCATCAGTCCGTTTTCATCGGATGGATTAATCGTGTGTACAGGGCATTATACTCGAGTCACCTTTTTGCGCCTGATCTCCCGGACTTTGGGGACCCGGTGCCAAACTTTGCAAAAATATAGCCCCACTGTTTGTCTAAGTCAGGCACCCCTTCCATAGACTCCCATGTTAAACGGTAATTTCTCTGGTAACTTTGGGGACCCGGTACCGGCCAGCCGTAGGTCCCCTGGACCCCAAACTTGGCATACATGTAGCCCCAGTTCTCTGTCTGGGGGACCTACGGCCGGGGAGCACCAATTTCTCAAAGCCGGGCACCCCTTCTATATATTCCCATGTTAAACGTAATTCTAGTCATGGGCACAGTGAGGCATGGACACAGTGAGGCATGGACACAGTGAGGCATGGGCACAGTGAGGCATGGACACAGTGAGGCACAGTGAGCCATGCAGATGGACACCCTAGGCTTATACTCGAGTCAATACGTTTTCCCATTTTTTTTGTGGTAAAATTAGGTGCCTCGGCTTGTATTCGGGTGGGCTTATGCTCGAGTATATACGGTACGTTGGAAATGGATGAATACATTTAAAGTATAACTAATGTCTAGACAAGTCCTATATCAGCTACTATATGATGCATAATTCTTATAAAGCAAACAAAAAAACTCCCTTTACCTCCCAGACTGAGCCAAGTCCTCTTTCATTTGTGTCTCACTCACTCCCCATTCCAGACACTGCAGCTTGCAGTGGGAGGATTTCAGTAAAAGAGGCAATGTTCTCAATCTAGAAAGCAGGCTTTGAAGGGTACATGAATGGCTGACACCTATAGCAAGGGCATGAATTAACTTTGACCAAAGCTGCACAGAGGCTCCCCTTTCCCGCATTGACAGTTTTTTGGTAAAAAGGTAAAGGTGAACTAACCCTTTAAAACAGGCTGCAGTGTTGAAGTGGAGGGAAGACAAGAGACACGGCCACTTGAGAGATGAGTGTAATGATTTTCTATTGCAGGACCAGAAGAGGACCGTTGATTAGGGGCACCTAGTAGCGCCCCCTCTCTCTTCGCCACACCCTATATGCAATGGAATGCTTAGCGTGAATCTATCCATGCCTACCGAGGCCAACCCCTATTCATGCATCTGACCCCTTTCAGGGCATCGGGTGCATGAATTACAGCGACCATTTTTTTAAGCACCTGGTTAGAACCAGAGGCTCTAATAGGCTTCAAAATTGGGTGGGCTCAGGTTGCAGAGGATGCGTCCAGTGCCCACCCAGGTGTGTTGTAACAGTGAATAAATATTCGCTGTTGCAACATTGATCCTCCTCCCGGCCAATTGGGAATAGGGTCTGATACCCGTCACCCGATTGGCTGAAAGGACAGGCAATCCTCTTGGACGCTTAGGAGGAGGGGAAGAGACACACAGCAGAAGCGAGGAGGAGAAGAGCCTCCCATGCCTGGATGCCCGGTCCCGCCGATGCCTGGATGCCCGATCCCCGCCGCTGCTCCTCGGATGCCCCTGATGGCCGTCACCTAGATGGGGTACGTGCCGGTGGACAACAGGGGGGGTTTGAGTTGCTTCGAAGGGGTGTTTGGTTGTTTGCTACCCCCCCAACAACAAAACACCAGCCGCCACTCTGCAGGACACCTTCCTATGGGCCTTTTTTACCCTGGTAGAGTCACTTTAACCACTTGCCACTATAGCTGAAATATGGCTACAGCGCGGTCATCCAGTTCTGAGAGGGTATCTATTGACGTCCTCCCAGAGACCTGCCACATTTACACTAATAATAAAGACACTGATTATTAGTGCCCTAATAATCAGTGCAGCCCTATTGGTGCCAATCAGTATCCATCGGTGCCCATCAGTGACACCTCATCACTACCGCCTCATCAGTGCAGCCTCATGAGTGCCCACCAAATACAACCAAAAAAAGCTCCATCTGTGTAAAACAAAAATTATAACAATTGTATATGGGTACAGTGTTGCATGATCACACATTTGTCATTTAAATTTGACAGCACTGAAATCTCAAAATTGGAATGGGCAGGAGTGAAAATGCCCAGTAGGCAAATAGTTAAAGCTGAACCCCAGACCAACCCAATTAGTGCAAATAGCAATGCATTTTCTTTGCTATAAGCCTCTTGTCATCTACTGTAAACCAGAGCTCAGACTGGGAGAAGAAGCCAATCAGGTGTGATGCAGTGCAAATATCTTGCTAGTAAGAGGGGGGAGCAGAGTGACAGGAGATGAACTAATCATTCTGTTGCTTCTCTTTGTACTGTCATGTCAGAGGCCAGGGGAAGGAAAAAGACCTGAAACTGTTATGCCGCGTACACACGGTCGTTTTCTGCGATGTAAAAAAACGACGTTTTTAAAAACGTCAATTTAATTGACCGTGTGTGGGAGAAAACGACGTTTTATGTCTTCTGAAAAACGACCAAAAAAAATTGAAGCATGCTTCAATTTTATGTGTCGTTTTTCAAAACGTCGTTTTTGACTTCACAGAAATTGACCGTGTGTGGCAAAAAACGACGTTTCAAACGACGTTTTTACACCCGCGCATGCCCAGAAGCTACTTATGAAGCAAGCTTCAATGGAAAAACGTGGTGAACGTAACCTCGCTTTGCTAGAACATTGTGAGAAAAACGATGGTGTGTAGGCAACATCGTTTTTGAAAAGTGTCGTTTTAAAAACGTCGTTTTTTACTTCACAGAAAACGTCGTTTTTTTACATCGCAGAAAACGACCGTGTGTACGCGGCATTAGTGAATTCATTAATACATCATTAAAACATTGTTTGGAATGCAAGCAGTGTAAGTACTTGTAGTTGGTTTGTTATCAGCTTCTTGTAGTCTACTGTACAGCAGTTCTTAGGTTCAGAAAGGGGGAAGCAGCTCAAGGAGCATGCTGATAGGAGTATAAGAGCAGAGAGATTAGTCAATCAGTTTGTTGCTTCTCCTTTTACTGTCTAGTTACAGTCTGGAGTAGGAACAAGACCTGAAAGTATTAGTGAACTGTAGGGATAAGCCGAACACCCACCGGTTTGGTTTGCACCAGAACATTCGATTAAACAAAAAAATTGTACAAGCAAACACTGTTAAAGTCTATTGCCGCGTACACACCATCGCTTTCTGCGATGGAAAAAAACGTCATTTTCAAAAACGTCAATTTAATTGACCGTGTGTGGGCAAAAACGTCGTTTTATGTCTTCTAAAAAACGACAGAAAAAAATTGAAGCATGCTTCAATCTTATGTGTCGTTTTTGGCCGACGTCGTTTTCTGTGTTCTAAACATTGACCGTGTGTACGTAAAAACGTCGATTTAAGCCCGCGCATGCTCAGAAGCAAGTTAGGAGACGGCAGCGCTCATTCATGTAAAACGACTGTTCAGAATGGAATCAGCACATTCGTTAAGGTGTTTTTCAGCTTATAGACAAGAAAATAAAGCGCTTCTTTAACCCCTGCTTTTAACTGCTACCCAGAAATGGACGTTTGTTGCGGCTGATCTTGTTACATAGTTATGACAAGCTTTTAATTAGTTTCTTTCTTGTTTGATAATGTTTATGTTTGTGTTCTGTTATTTAGTTGTATCTTCCATCTTAAACATTTTAAATATATATATTGGTCCTTATTTTTTTTTTTTTTTTTGTCACCAATTTGATTAGTAATCTCTATTTTGTTTTTATTTAGGAGTGTGTGAAGTGTCTGCAACAACCTAATTTTTTAGTTAACTCACCCACAAGCATGTTTTTTTACCTTGTTAATGTTTGCATTATTTATTTTGTAATGGGTCTGCCCATTCAATACTGATCTCTCAAATCTACAATAAAGAAACATGTTGAAATTTGGCTGAAAAATTAACATTTATTTTAGTCTTCCTAAAAATTTCAAAAAAAAAAGGTGGCAACCCAAAAACACAACATAATAAAAACAAAGATGCCAAGGTAGGCAGCACTTTAGAGCATGCTTGATTTTTTCTGAAAACAAGGGTCCCCGAAGCCACAAATACAGCCTGTGAGTCCAAATTAAAATTCCATCAGGGGCACCGTATTATTTCTTCGCCTTTTTCTTCCCAGCAGCCTTCCCTGCAGTCTTCCCTGCAGCCTTCCCTGTAGCCCGAGTCCTTGGGGGCTGGGTTCCTGGAGGAGATGAGGTGGCAGGAGCCAGAGCAGCCTCATGAGGTGGAGGAGCAGGAGCAGGTGCAGGAGCAGGAGCAGGAGCAGGAGCAGGAGGAGCAGCAAGGACAGGAGGAGCAATCCGCACAATGTGGGTGTCGTCATCGAGCTGCCCCAGGGATGCCATGGTTATGGCTTGGAAGATGAGGAGTTTGCAGCGCACACGCTGGCTCTGCTCCAGATTGTACATCTTGGCTGCAATGAGCGCTGCGAACCCCTCAACTTCACTGGGTGGCTCTCGGATGGCTGCAGTAGCTTGGCGAAGCAGGCCCTGGGTCTCCTCCTCCATTTGTCGCATACTCCTGAGCCGTTTATTGGGATTGCGGAATGGAGGGATCCGGGAGATGGTATCCCGCCGGCGTGCCTCCTGGGTCCCACTGGGGCCTGCCACCTCCTGGCTCCCAGTGGGCTCTGCCACCTCCTGCCTTGCAGTTGGCCCTGGCTCCTCCTGGCTCCCTGTGGGCCCTGTCTCTTCCTGGCTCCCTGTGGGCCCTGGCTCTTCCTGGCTCCCTGTGGGCCCTGGCTCTTCCTGGCTTGGGTCTGCCTGTGTATCAAAAAAAGGAACATATGTTATTTGTGTTTGTCATTAATCACACACATTTTTACAATCATGAGTGATGCAAATTGAATGTCAATATATATTACACACAGGGTCGCCATCCTTAATTATGTGGCCCCTTAAACACCTTCAGACATGGTCCCCCTGGAATTATGTGGGTTGTTGCATGCCTAATTTAGTAAATAAGTGGCCTTTTCCCCAAAAATTAATTTATTCAATTTAGTGTCAACTAGATAGTACTCAAAAAGGGTGTCTTCCATCTGGGACCCCTTGCAGGTGTATTGCGTTACTCCCCCCTACTGGCCTATCTGAAAATGCCACCCACTCCTTCATAAACATTATTAATTTGCCCATTTTGACCCCATCATGTTTTCCCACTACTGACTATTGATCCTATCCCTAAACTTACGAGATTCACATAGAATTTAGAACAATAGTAACATACATTTACCATTATTACTATACTTGTCATATACTAACTAAATTCATACAAAAAACACATACCATTCTCCATGGCTCACAATTGGGGTCCTCCAGGAACTCTTCCTCTTCCTCCGAGCTTGCCTGCTCTTGTCTGCAGGGAACACTGGAGGATTGGCTGCTGGGAAGCTGGGAGCTACCTCTTGGGGGAAGGGTAGACATGGATGTCCTGGTCTCAATGTGGTCGTCCAGGAACTGCAGCTGACTATAGTACCACAGGGTTGGTTTGTATATGGAGTCAGCTGCAGCCCCAGACCTCATTGAGGCCAGGACTTGGACCCGTTGGGCCCTGTAGGTGCCCCTGATGGAATTGATTTTGCTTTTCACAGTGGCTGTTGTGGCGTTGGGGACCCTTGTTTTCAGAAAAACAAGCATGCTCTGTCTAGCTTTCTCCCTGGCATCTTTGTTTTTATTTATTGTGCTTTTGGTTTGCCACAGAACAGGATGTTCCTTCCATTTTTGTATGAATTCTGTCAGGAACTCCGCATCCTTGAAGGGATCCATTCTTTCTGCACATGAAACAGAAGCCAAAACATAATGTAATTAAAGCCACTAGCTTACTTCCCCTAACTAGCCCACAAACTCATTCCCTATTCACTATAATAAAGTCGGAATAAAAAACTTACGTCTCGTCGTTAGGAAAGATCGTGATTTACGCCTTCTTCCACAGACTATGCACGCCGTTTACAAACACGTCCCATCCCTTTTACACTACGCACGCGTGACGCTCCGCACGACACCCCGCCCCTGACGTTCGGTATCGTCCTTTCCACGCCCCTTCTCTGTCGTTTGGTGAGTGAGAAAAGATGGACAACATGGAGGTGTATTCTAGCTCAAGCCAGGAGGCAGGCCAGGCCCAACCACGCCGCAGATTCCGGTGCAGAGCCTCCAATATGAGTTTTCAGGAAATGGTGGAGATGGTCACCATATTGAGGAGGGAGGACTATGATGCCAAGCATGGCCCCTACATGCATCCCAATAAAGTAAAAGCCCAAATTATGGAGAAGGTCATCCGTAGGCTCCAGCGGAAGTTTGGGAAAACCAGGAGCAGAGAGCACCTGCGCAAAAGGTGGTCGGATTTAAAAAAAAGGGAACCCCACCAACTTTACAGAATTAATAGGGTGATTCGAAGAAGAAGTAAGTTTTTTCCATGTGTATTAATTATTTTGGTGTGTTCTTTGTGCCATTTTTTTTTTTCCAGGTTGACCATAAAATGAATATTATGAATGTGGACGCATGATGCAGTCGTCGTAGTCGTCGTTCATTCGCTGACTTTCAATAATCCAAGACCATATTAATGAGAAATGGCATCATGCCTAGTTTGCATGTGCAAAGGGGAGTTGAAGCACTGTATCTGAACAAAAATCGTAAATTTAGGAATTGTGGGCGAATGAACGACGACTCCTATGACCAATTAGTCGACACAAATATGAAAGTTGTGACATTTTTGGGGCTTAAAAAAAAGGTGTATTCAATTCTGGAATTGATGGAAATGTGTTTCAGCTTATTTTAGAAGAAACGTAAATACCTTGAGATTCACAAAAAGGAGCGTTTGCTACTCCTTTTTTTATTGAACATGTGTACTCAGTAGCACAATTGTTTGTCACAATCACAACCTATGTTGGGTCACACACAGGGGTGAGCAGATCCAGGGGAGACTTGGTTAGCTTACATATCTAAAATTAAAAATTTGGTTAACAGATTTGACATTACTTTGTGAATGGATTAAATACTGGTCTATTTTCTTGATAATTGTTTAAAAATCAACAATATTGACCTTTTGTTTATAATTTATTAATTTTTGGGTGTCATTTCAGGCCGCTCGTAATGTTTGAACCTCATGTTTTCCCTTTCTTCAATCTTGTAGGGCACAATGAAGCAGAAAGGCAGGAGGCACAAGCCAATCAAGCCACACCCCCGAGGGATGTAGAGGAAGAGGAACCTGCCTCAACATCCGGTAAAGTAACATGTACCACATTTTCTGTGAATATAGATATAGGCATACAATCTTTTAACACATGTTTTGGTTCCACATTTCAGGAGGAAATCGGGCTGGTCAGGGACTGGACACGTATAGTGCCCAGCTCCTCATCGGCGAGGTTCTCACCTGCAGGGCCCAAGTCGAGGACATACGTCTGGCCTGCCGTGAAATACGCCACAAAGCAAAGACGCTGGAACGGCAGCTTAAAAATTGTATTAATGTTTTGGGGAGGGTTTAATTGTTTGTGTATTTTCTTTTTTCCTTGAATTTAAAAAAAAAAAAAAAAAAAAAAAATTGTATTTTGTACTAATCAAAAAAGACCAAAAAAAAAAAAAAAAAATTATTTGTTGTACTAATCAAAAAGAAAAAAGTAACAAATAAATAACATTTTGGACTCCAAACAATTTGTGTGTAGTTATTGGTATCAATGCAGACTCATTCAATTACTCAGGCATATTTTTAGAGTTATTAAGATATAACACTCATGGGAATTTATGACATCCCAAACACATGGCTGGATGAGAACCTAGGAAAAAGAAACATTACCCCCCAAAACTTACAAATAACTAAAATCAAAAAAATAAACACTGTTTCATCAAACAAAAAGTAAATTTAATTCTTTAGTCAAGATCAGGCATTTCAATGGCCCCCCTCCCCATAAAATAGTCCACATATGATTGACGCACTGCACGTGCGGTTTGGGGGGCCAAGCCTCTATGGCTAGCCTGATGTCCCGGCTCCGGAGCCACAACATCAGCCTCATCAGGCAATACCGTCAGGTAAGTTTGTGAATTTCGTTTAAAAAAATTGTGCAAAATGCAACAAGATAGGATGATGTAATTCCACTTGTATTCCGCTAGGTTTATTGCTGTTAAAAACAATCTGAATCGGCTGGCCATGATTCCAAAGGCATTCTCTACCACACGTCTTGCTCTGGCCAGCCGATAATTAAAAACCCTCCTCTCATGGGTGAGGGTGCGTCCGGGAAATGGCCTCATGAGGTGGGGACCCAAACCAAAAGCCTCATCTGCTACAAACACGAAGGGCAGACCCTCTTCGTTCTCCTCCGCAGGTGGCAATCCTAGGTCCTCCAACCGAAGCCGTTGGGCGAACTCCGTCTCCGCAAAGACACCGCCGTCCGACATCCGGCCATTTTTCCCAACATCCACGTACTAGAACTCGTAATTTGCAGAGACCACCGCCATCAAAACAACGCTGTGGAACCCCTTGTAATTGAAGAAATGGGATCCACTATGGGGTGGGGGCACAATGCGGATGTGCTTGCCATCAATGGCTCCTCCGCAGTTCGGAAAGTTCCAACGCTGGGAGAAGTCCGCTGCCACAGTCTGCCATTCCTGTGGCGTGGTGGGGAACTGGATAGAAAGAAAATAAAAAATACATTAAAACAAAGATTTTGAACAGAATATAGCTAAAATTACAAGGGATCCCACCAACAATTCCACAAAAAAGGTTAGTATTAAAAAATAACATGTGAACACTTAAGCATATTAATCACCCCCCTCTGATGTTGAAAAAATATATTTAGGGGGAGTGGGGCTCAAGATGAGAAACAACCCCCCAAAAAAAATCTAACTAAGAAAAATAATTATTAGTATGTAGTTCAAAAATCTAGGGGGGGGGGGTTTGGACAATGGAGGCCACAAATAAACGGGGATATAGGGACACACAAAATGCAGCACTACAATGGAGGCCACAAATAAACGGGGATATAGGGACACACAAAATGCAGCACTACAATGGAGGCCACAAATAAACGGGGATATAGGGACACACAAAATGCAGCACTACAATGGAGGCCACAAATAAACGGGGATATAGGGACTATGCTAGGTGGGTTTGGCCACAACATAGAATGATGGACAGGTTGGCTAAATTAAATAAACATGTAGGGCTTTACAAATTGTGTAGAACAGCATACATAGAGACAAAGTGAGCATTCTGAGCATATTAGAAAAGTTATTATTTTTTTTTTTTTTTGGGACATAGTTTGACCATTGAAAGAACACCACTTACCTTAACATAGTCCTCCTGAAGAACCTGAATGATGGCCGAACAGGTCTCCGGGATTATGAGGCCCAGAGCCTGGGGGGAGATGCCCGTCGAGAACTTCAAGTCCTGCAGACTTCTCCCTGTTGCAAGGTAGCGCAACGTAGCAACTAGCCTCTGCTCAGCAGTGATGGCTTCCCGCATAACGGTGTCATGCCTGGTGATATATGGCGACACCAAAGCCAAAAGCTGCTGAAATACGGGGTCAGACATCCTAAGAAAATTCCTGAAATCATCAGGGTTATTTTCTCGGATCTCCCGCAGCAGAGGCATATGAGAGAACTGGTCCCTGCGTAGCAACCAGTTCTTGGTCCACAACCTCCTCCTCACCCTGTTCATGGACCGTCGCTGGGATGCAGCACACATTCTAACAACAAGCACAGCACGATCTCGGCGACGAGTTCGTACCCGCAACATGGCTAGAAAACGGTCGTCAAATCAGATCAGACTAAAAATTACGCCCTGAAGTAAAGAATGGCCTTTGAAGAACGACCTGCTAAACAGCACCGTGCACACAAAACGTAATGCCTAAACAAATACGTCCTTAGTACAAGCACTGTATCACAGATCCGACAACAAATAGACAAACTGTACGACAGAAAACGAAATTTAAAGCACAGTCACTGAAAATCACGAATCGTATCTCACCAAACTTTTACTAACACGCAGCAACACGATATCAGCAAAAGAGGCCGTCTTCCGCATGGAAACGACCCTTTATAGTGACGTCGTGCGTGATTGACGGAACTGCGCTGTGCTAGAGCGTTGTGAAAAAGCGATGGTGTGTATGCTACGTCGTTGTTCAAATTGAAGTTTGAAAAATGACGTTTTTTTAAAGCACATAAAGCGTCGCATTTTTCCATCGCAGAAAGCGATGGTGTGTACGCGGCATATGGGACATAAACGTGAAAAAACAAAAGTGCTAAATGTAAAGGCTTATATGCAAGTTATTGCCACAAAAAAAGTGTTTGGGGACCTTGGTCCTGCCCCAGGTGACATGTATCCATGCAAAAAAAAAAGTTTTAAAACGGCCATTTTTTTTTTAGGAGCAGTGATTTTAAGAATGCTTAAAGTGAAACAATAAAAATGAAATATTCCTTTAAGTTTAAAGCCAGGAGGTTCCCTTAGTCTGCCTGTAAAGTAGTGCATTTTTCCCATCTTTATAACAGTACCGCACCAAATTGAAATTTCTAAAGTAAAAAAATTCATTCATAATTGCTCGTGGCTGTAATGTATTGTCGGATCCCGGCAATATACACAAATAAATCATTGAAATAAACGGCGTGGGTTCCCCAGTCCATTACTAGGCCCTTTGGGTCTGGTATGGATATTAAGGGAAACTCCACGCCAAAATGTAAAAAAAAAAAGTAGCGTGGGGGTCCCCCCAAAATCCATACCAGACCCATATCTGAGCATGCAACCTGGCAGGCTGCAGGAAAGGGGGGGCGAGAGAGCCCCCCCTCCTGAACCGTACCAGGCCACATGCCCTCAACATAGGTTGAGTGCTTTGGGGTCCCCCCAAAGCACCTTGTCCCCATGTTGATTGGGACAAGGGCCTCATCCCCACAACCCTTTCCCGGGGGTTGTGGGGGTCTGCGGGCGGGGGGCTTATCGTAATCTGGAAGGCCCTTTATCAAGGGGGCCCCCAGATCCCACCCCCCATGTAAATAAGTATTGGGGAAAAAAAAAGGTCCCGCAATGCAAATCCGTCTTCAATCACGGCACCAGCCGTCCAGAGAAATCCCCCCTCCCAATAAATGGAAAAACTCTGCCTCCATGGGATTCTTCCTGCCTACTGAAATTTTTTCACTTTGACAGCTGTTATATAGGCAAGGGCGGTGAACTGATTGAATATAGAGGATCTACACTGAATATCTAGTCTACGCTAAATGCAGAGTATATACACTGAGCAAAATTATAAACGCAACACTTTTTTGTTTGCCCCTATTTATCATGAGCTGAACCCAAAGATTTTCTATGTACACAAAAGGCCTATTTTTCTCAAATATTGTTCACAAATCTGTGTTAGTGAGCACTTCTCCTTTGACGGGATAATCCATCTACCTCACAGGTATGGCATATCAATATGCTTATTAGACAGCATGATTATTGCACAGGTGTGCCTTAGGTTGGCCACAATAAAAGGTCACTCTAAAATGTGCAGTTTTACTGTATTGGGGTCGGGGGGGGTGGGGGGCCTGAAAACCAGTCAGTATCTGGTGTGACCACCATTTGCCTCACACAGTGTAGCACATCTCCTTTCGCATAGAGTTGATCGGGTTGTTGATTGTGGCCTGTGGAATGTTGGTCCATTCCTCTTCAATGGCTGTGCGAAGTTGCTGGATTTTGGTAGGAACTGAAGCACGCTGTTGTACATGGCGATCCAGAGCATCCCAAACATGCTCAATGGGTGACATGTCCGGTGAGTTTGCTGGCCATGCAAGAACTGGGATGTTTTCAGCTACCTGGAATTGTGTACAGATCCTTGTGACATGGGGCTGTGCATTATCATGCTGCAACATGAGGTGATGGTGGTGGATGAATGGCACAACAATGAGCCTCAGGATCTCGTCACGGCGTCTATGTGCATTCAAAATGCCATCAATAAAATGCACATGTGTTCCTTGTCCATAGCAGATGCCTGCCAATATTATAACCCCACCGCCACTATGGGCCACTTGATCCACAATGTTGACATCAGCAAACCGCTCACCCACACAACGCTATACACGCTGTCTGCCATCTGCCCTGTACTGTATAGTCAAAACCGGGATTCATCCGTGAAGAGAACACCTCTCCAAAGTGCCAGATGCCATTGAATGTGAGCATTTGCCCACTCAAGTTTGTTACGATGACAAACTGCAGTCAGGTCAAGACCCCGATGAGGATGACAAGCATGCAGATGAGCTTCCCTGAGACAGTTTCTAGCAGTTTGTGCAGAAATGCTCTGGTTATGCAAACTGATTGTTGCAGCAGTTGTCCGGGTGGCTGGTCTCAGATGTTCTTGGAGGTGAAGATGCTGGATATGGAGGTCCTGGGCTGGTGTGGTTACATGTGGTCTGCGATTGTTAGGCCGGCTGGATGTACTAGCAAATTCTATGTAATGCCTTTGGAGACGGCTTATGGTAGAGAAATCAACATTCAATTCAAGGGCAACAGCTCTGGTGGACATTCCTGAAGTCAGCATGCCAATTGCCTGCTCCCTCAAAACTTGTGACATCTGTGGCATTGTGCTGTGTGATAAAACTGCACATTTTAGAGTGGCCTTTTATTGTGGCCAGCCTAAGGCACCATTGTGCAATAATCATGCTGTCTAATCAGCATCTTGATGTGCTACACCTGTGAGGTGGATGGATTATCTTGGCAAAGGAGAGGTGCTCACTAACACAGATTTAGAAAGATTTGTGAACAATTTTTGAGAGAAATAGGGCCTTTGTGTACATAGAAATAGTAGTAGATATTTGTGTTCAGCTCATGATAAATAGGGGCAAACACAAAAGGGTTGCATTTATAATTTTGCTCAGTGTATATATACAAGATGAGCAAAGTGTTTTAATAAATGTTGCCTTGCTATACAAGCAATGTCTTGATATAAGATTAGCATCATGTCACAACTGAGTGTAAAAAAGAAGAGAGGAGCCTCTAAGTGTAGCAATATGATTCAATTTAATGAATGTACAACATTTAGCAACTTATTGCTACACTTAGAGGTGCCTCTCTTTTCTTTTATACCCTGTAAAAAAAATGCTTTGATATACAAGTGCTTTGGATTACAAGCATGTTTCTGGAACGAATTATGCTTGCAATACAAGGTTTTACTATATATATATATATATATATATATATATATATATATATATATATATATATAGCTAACCTGTCTAATCTAGCTTAATCTATCTCTAATATAAGCAGCCTTATATAGTGTAGTTCCCATGAGCAATGTTTGGCCAATTATGGCTCTCTCAGCAGAGCATGCTGTGATTGGCCAAAGCATGATGTTCAGGTGCATGCTTTGGCAATTCATCATACAGCAATGCATTGCGATCTCGCTGTGCATTATGGGGCATAAAGTGCTCTAATTTTCGGTGAACGCACCATAATAATTGTTGTTCGGCGAACACCCGATGTTCGAGTCAAACTTACATTTGATTTGAATATCAAGCTCACCCCAGTGAACTAGAAAAAACAGCAATCAGCGCACAAATGTTACAATAAAACTAAATTGATTGCAAGTTGAACGCCAACAGAGGCAATCACAAAAACCTCAAAAAGTACAAATGATAAATAATAATAAAAGTGCAGCACAAATAAAGTCCTTGACTGAAGAATCAAGAATTAAATGACACCCAGTGAGATAGCAAAAATCTTCGGCAAATGTGATGATATCCTCCACCAGTATAAGAAGTGCCTCCTTACCAGATGAGTTGGACCATATGTTTTCACAAGTGGTCAAAGACAGCTTGTTCTCACCATAAGGGAGATGGTGCAGTGGAGTCCAATGCAGCAGTGAATAGTAGGTCCAATGCGGAATAAAAAATAAAAACACGTTCTAAGTGTAGACTGTAGTTATTCCAGGGAAAGGTAAAAAACAGCACTTCACCATACTACAGTCAGTCTGGTATGTCTGCAGACAATCTGCCAGAAAACAACTGGCCAGTAGGCGATAGGCAATGTAAAATAAAATAATAACTCAGAGCAACAGCCACGAGCAGAAAGGACGCGGGTGACGTCACAGGAAAAACTCCTCCCCCGTACGTACGTTACATCAAGATTAGGCTTTGTCAGCGGTGGGTGGAGCTAGTATGTCACCCAGCGTCTATAAATGCCAGTCTGGTAACCAAGGAGAGAGTTATGGTGATTCGGCCGGCCCCCACCGGAAGCACAGGCAAAAACACACACCCCATTGGCCGAATTAAGACACATCTATCCCTGGGGTCACCATAAGATTAGCGTAAATACTAAAAATACCCATGTGTAACATGGAGCATTTTAATCATAGTATACTGTAGACATACACCCGCGACCTTTCATGTAAATATATGCAAATATGCACCTTAAATATGCATTTTTAATAAAACACAAATATAACCCTAAAAACTAGTTAATAAATATTTTAAAACAGGGCTAGATATATAAAACTATATATTTATCTTAACAGGAAACAAGAGGATGGGTAAGGTAAAATACTGAAAATATTTTCCTAATACTCCCAACAGTATATAAAAATACAATAATGAAAACCATAACCCTATCATTTATTGGAAATAAAGCAGTTCAGGTCGAACTCGACGTTCAGGCCCCCCGGCACAAGAACCTGACTTTCATGGATCCAAAAGGATTCCCACTGGCTGAGTTGGCGAATAAAATTCCCCCTCTCCAGTGAGGCTGCACCTTCTCAAGTCCCCAAAATGTTAAGCATTTACGGTCCCTATTTTGAAACTGTCGAAAATGTTTGGATACGTTATGGGCTCTCAAAACTTTTATAATGTTATTTATTAACATGCTCTCCAATGCATACATGGAGAGGTCTAGAGGTCCTCCCAATATACTGTAAACCACAGTCACATTGGAGAACATACACTACTCCTACAGTTTTACAAGTAATGAAGCTTTTAATAGGGTAGGTATTCCCAGTAGTCGAAGTTACAAACTCCTTACGTTTTTGAACCCTTTGTCTACACTTCTTGCAGGGTGGGCACCTCCCACATGCATAGAAGCCAGTTAAAAGGGGAAAAATCCCTCCTACTTTTACAACCGGAGGGTCTACTACACTCGGGCTAAAACATCCCTCAATGTGGGTGCCTTCCGATTAATAAACCTGGGACGTGGCGGTATGATTGTACCCAACACCTGATCCTTCTGCAAAATATTCCAATGCTTCATAACAATTTTCTCAAATTGCTTAGGTTGGATATTATAGTCAAGAATGGATCCGGAATTGGGTATCGCCTGTCTTTGATGGTAATTTTGGCCGAGAGCCTATCACCAGGGTTCCTTCATCCATGTCACCAACCTTTTTAATTTTGCCAACAATCTCCTCTTTATTATAACCTTTTTGCAGAAAGCGCTCCGCAAGGATATCTGACTGTGCATAATTGTCCGACCCTATGGTACAATTAGGCCGCAGGCGGATAAACTGACCTCTAGGGATGTTCCACAGCCATGATTTGTGATGGCAGCTATCTAAGGGTATGTACCCGTTTCTATAAGACTGTTTAAAAAAAAATAGTTTTGAAACAGGAACCTTCCTTGAAAATTTCCAGATCTAAAAAGGCCACACAGGAGGCATCTGAATTCCAGGTCAATCTAATGTTCTTATTATTCCCATTTAATTTGGACATAAAAAGTTGTAAACTACTTAGATTACCTTCCCAAATAATAATCAGGTCATCAATATAACGAAAATAACGTTTTAGTTGTGCTGGTCTCTCACTAAATATGACCTCTTCTTCCCATAATGCCATGAATAGATTGGCGACGCTGGGTGCAAAACGTGCACCCATTGCGGCTCCATCCTAGTGAACTGCAGCAGAGAGAAAATAAAAATTATTTCATTTGTTGCCTGGATTTGCTGTTGAAGTTTGATGCAGTGTATCTTTAGGTTATTATGAGATGAATTTTACATCCTTTAAATCAGGCAACATGATCCAATCCAGAAAACTAAGATTCTATTAGACACTCTTCCTTTTAATGAAAGTAACATTTGAACATATATTTTAATGATCAGTAAAGTTCACACCTAGAGAGAGTATTAAGGAATATTATTTTATTTAGAAAGGCTGAGCTAACTGTGAAACATAAAGAATCAGAACAACAAACACTGTATGATACATTATGATACAAGTTGAAGAAAAACCAACACACAGTTCCACTAATAAGAAATTGCCGGTGATAAACAATTCCATCAATCGTAGTGTATGCCGCATGCCTCCTTAGTAAACCAGTAATTAAAAGCAACTCAAAATATCATGCATGAGCAGTGTCATTTTCTGTATCAATTCCTTCGAAGACAAGACATAAAACCCATCAGTCAAACAGTTGGAAGCTGAAGTCATTATCCATCACATTAAGATCATTATGAAGAAATGAATATTGATGAGCGTACAGTGTGGAAAAAGGGCATCCAAACATTTCAAGAATTTCACATAAATGTTAGGTAGGAGATCACTGTAAAACACAATGACATTTACGCAAATTGTGTTCACATTTGACCAGAGTTGTTAATTACATGACCATGTTGACTGCTTAATCATTATTTAAACAAATTTCAGTTCAATTTGCCATACAGTAAATATTTTTTAAAGAATCTATAGCCTTTTAAAATATACTGTATAATAATTATATATATATATATATATATATATATATATATATATATATATATATATATATATATATATATATATTTTGGAGATGGGAATGAGGGACACCTACTAAGAAATTTATGTAGGTATAGGAAACACCCCCTGCCACACACCCCTTAAAGGAGAATTAACCAAAAAATGGTTAATTAAATCCACAAGGGTTTTTTTTTTTACCACTACTATTCCTTTATAATGGCTTTTAAAATGTACAAATGCAGCAATTTAGAAATTGGATGAAAGGTTTAGCACTGGGAAACACATTTTGAAAGATAAAAAGTGCATTTTATATATAACTATATAGATCAGACCAAAATGAGGGACAAGTAAGGAGTAAAGAGGGACAGAGGGACTTTGCTCCAAAACAGGGACAGTCCCTCAAAATCAGGGACTGTTGGGAGCTATGCTTCCAGAGACGCCTGCACTTCAGATTCCAGTGGGCTGCAGCATGGCGCGGCAGGCGTCATTTCCGAGAGCCAGGCTACAGAGAGAGTTCCTGTTAGAGTCGTCTCATCATCCATATAGTTGCCAACTGTATCTGAGTTCCAGAGTGGTGAGCAGGCATAGCCCATCTTATTGGTAAAGACACGGCTTTCAGACATCATTCACACAGTTCAGCTGGTGGTGGTACTTGTAGTTCCACTGAAGTCAGTTGAGTTGAGGAGGCAGAAGGAAGAAAACCTGACACAGAGATAGTGCCAATTGTCTACCCTTCTATTAACCTGTTCACATAGGTTTCTGTGATTGGGTTAATATCTGTGATCATTTACATTTAAAGGAACTTTGCACCATTATATTGCATTTCTGATAAGTATAGATAAAATATCTGTTTGTGATGCCTCGTACATACGACCAGTTTTCCTGCCGGGAAAACTGCCATGACAGCATGGCCAAGAAAACTGGCAGTGTGTATGCTCCATGGCAGTTTTCCTGATAGGAAAAAAAAAAAAAATGAGAACATGTTTTATTTTTTCCTGCCGAGATTCCCTGTGGTCTTTTTCTCTGCAGTTTTCCTATGGGAAACACTGCGGTGGAGCATACACATGGATGGGATTCCTGCCAGGAAAACCGGTCGTGTGTACGGGGAAAAAGCTGGCGAGCAGGTTTTCGGTTTTCCCCGCTGACTTTTTACTGTTTTCTCTGGGATTGGTAACTCCCGAGTTCAGAGACCTTGAGGATTCTTGGGAGGGATGTAGCCTCTAACCGTGTGTGTCCACATCTTAATGGAGGCCTGCAGCCTGATGGCGCAGCCCTTTTAATCAAGGGCCTGGCTTTTGATTCAAGGCTCCTTTTTCCCTGGAGACAAGTTTCTACAAGAGTAGTGTATGGAGAAAGACACTGGGAAAATGTCTACCCTAGCCATAAAAGAAGAAGTATAGCCAAAGCTAAACTTCTCCTGTGGATCGTTGTTTCTGCAATGCTAAAGCCTGCTGTCGGCTGGCGTCACAGAGCCGGTCCAGGCTCTGGAAAGATCCGACCATATGATCAGGAACCAGTGGAAGGGAGTGATCAGAGTAATCTAAGTACAGAAGGGTGTCGTCCGCGTAGGTACTAATCTTTTCTTCCACCCCCTCCCTCCGTAGTCCCGTTATACCTGGGTGTGAGCATATGGCAATCGCGAGTGGCTCCGCCGCCAGTGCATAAAGCAGTGATGACAGGGGGCAGCCCTACCTTGTGCCTCTATGCAGGGGAAATTGGTCTGAGGGCCAGCCGTTGGCCAGAACCCTGGCCACCGGGGCCTGGTAGAGGAGCTGTACCCATTTGATGAATTTAGGGCCCAGGCCGAATTTTGCAAGGCAGGTGCAAAGGTACCACCACTCCACCAAATCGAATGCCTTGGCAGTGTCCAAGGCAACGATTATTCTAGATCCCGGATTGTCATGTTTTGCCTGAAGGTTAATAAATAATCTTCTGAGATTGAAGCAGGTGTTCCGACCAGGCATGAAGCCTGCCTGATCGGCATGTACTAGGGACAGGATCACAGTGTAGAGGCAGAGGGCAAGCACCTTGGCCAATATTTTGATGTCTACCTGAAGCAAGGAGATGGGGTGATATGATTCTGGCACGTCGGGGTGCTTCCCGGGCTTGGGGGATCAGTACTATGGTGGCTTCCCTCATTGAGGGTGGGAGTTCAGAGCTGTCAAAAAGTGAGTTTTAAAGGGCAATAATTCTAGGGACCAGTGTATCAGCGTAGGCAGAGTAGAACTCTGATGGCAAGCCATCCGAGCCCAGCGCCTTGGATTTTGGCAGTCCAGCCAGCGCGCTGGATATTTCCTCCGCCGTCAGTGGCTCTTCCAACGTCTGAGTCATTTCCTCAGTTAGTCGAGGAATCGACGGGTCAGCAAGAAATTCTTCCGACAGAGAGTCACCGTCGGGGGCTACTGTGTCATAAAGGGAGGAAAAAAATCCAGAAGGGGTCTAAGAAAGAAGAGCTTACGTTTCAACTTCTCATAGTGTAATTGGTCAACTGTCCTAGAGCAGAGTTTGAGGTCCACAGCTAAGTCAGCGGTTGGGTTATCTGAGAACTCCCTCTCTTTAGCAAGAACAAGGTCCCTGGCCCTATCTAGCGTCTCAGTGGATGTTTTTTTGAGGGTATTTATACGGGACGAGAGTGTCATGCGTGCATGTAGTTTAAAAGTCTCCCAGACCACCTGCGGTGACGCAGAGTCAGAGTTACTGTCAAAGTACTGTTCCCATTCCGTTGCCAAGTCTGCATCCTCTGGGAGCAGGGTCAGCCAGAATGGATTTAATCGCCGCAAGGGCGGGGGGGGGGGGCCCGGGGTAGTGATGATTCCGCCCAACAAGGGCAATGATTGGAGAGGGATCTGGGGGAAAAGCCTGCATCCCTCAGCCTAGGGAGAAGGGATTTAGAAATTAATATTAAATCTATAGGGGACATTGATTTATGTGAGGCCGAGAAGCAGGAGTATGCTCTGTCCGTGGGATGGCCGCACCTCCACGTATCAACTAGATTGAAATCGGCGAGGAGCCTCGCGAATCTCGTGGGGCGCGACGTCTCAATCTAGCACGTTATTAAAATCACCTAACCAGACTGCTGGCGTATCTGGGTGAAGGGCCATAAAATCAAACCCAGCAATCAGAATAGTGGATTGGAACGGGGGTGGAACATAGAATGCCATCAGTAGTAACACATGCCCATATAGTTTAGCTTTTAGAGAAACATATCTGCCCTGCGGGTCTAGTACTGAATCCTGGAGTTCAAATTAAGCCGTCTTGGCAACCAACAGCGAGACCCCTCTGGATTGAGAAGTGTGGACCGAGTGGAATCCCCAGCCCACCCATGAGCATCTAAGTGTTCTCTGGACTGGGCCTTCTGCATATGTCTCCACCAGAACCACCACATCCGCCCTCTGCTTTTTGAGCACTGCAAAAATTGCAGACCGCTTGATTGAGTCTCTCATCCCACGAACGTTCCAAGTAAGAAACTTCAGTGCGGCCATGGGGTGAGACATGAGGAATATGAAACTCCAGGATTCAGACAACACTCAATTACAACCTGTAACAAGTAAGGACCACGTTCAAATATTTCTACACACATATTCACAGTCACATCCTTTGCAGCCATTGTGCTATATGCTGGGTGCTTGGTGTGCTCTTGTACCTTTAAAGAAGGGGTGGCTTCCCTTCAGTTCACCTGCCCCTGTCTATCCATTAAAATGCATGTGCCTCCACTGTGGGGACGCTCATTGTTTAGTGTTAGGACCACAGATATTACAGGGTGCCTTGGCGCGGCTCTGTGGCTCACGCATGCGTTTGCAAATGCGTGCGGACCGAACCCCTGTTTTTAACGCATACTGTAGACAGGTTAATTGGTTTTCTGCAAGCTGGTCGGTAAGTAGGCTTGGTTTTTCCCTGGGCATTCCCCAGGTTTTTGTTGTTATCTGCTTTAGCCTTCCAATGCTACTTACTGTTATGGCCAGCTATAGATGGGGGCAGTGGACATGTTTATGCTTCACCTGTGGTGTTTATATTGGTCCATCAGTGCACCAACACTTTTGCAGCCATTGTGCTATATGCTGGGTGCTTGGTGTGCTCTTGTACCTTTAAAGGAGGGGTGGCTTCCCTTCAGTTCACCTGCCCCTGTCTATCCATTAAAATGCATGTGCCTCCACTGTGGGGATGCTCATTGTTTAGTGTTAGGACCACAGATATTACAGGGTGCCTTGGCGTGGCCCTGTGGCTCACGCATGCGTTTACAAATGCGTGCGGACCGAACCCCTGTTTTTAACGCATACTGTAGACAGGTTAATTGGTTTTCTGCAAGCTGGTCGGTAAGTAGGCTTGGTTTTTCCCTGGGCATTCCCCAGGTTTTTGTTGTTATCTGCTTTAGCCTTCCAATGCTACTTACTGTTATGGCCAGCTATAGATGGGGGCAGTGGACATGTTTATGCTTCACCTGTGGTGTTTATATTGGTCCATCAGTGCACCAACACCTTTGCAGCCATTGTGCTATATGCTGGGTGCTTGGTGTGCTCTTGTACCTTTAAAGGAGGGGTGGCTTCCCTTCAGTTCACCTGCCCCTGTCTATCCATTAAAATGCATGTGCCTCCACTGTGGGGATGCTCATTGTTTAGTGTTAGGACCACAGATATTACAGGGTGCCTTGGCGCGGCTCTGTGGCTTACGCATGCGTTTGCAAATGCGTGCGGACCGAACCCCTGTTTTTAACGCATACTGTAGACAGGTTAATTGGTTTTCTGCAAGCTGGTCGGTAAGTAGGCTTGGTTTTTCCCTGGGCATTCCCCAGGTTTTTGTTGACATCTGGATACCACCTAAGACAGTTTTGTTCAAATAATTTTTTTTTTTATAAAAGTAAAAACAACAAACATGGAACAATTGAACCCACCCATCCCCCTCCCTGCCCTGCACTGTCCCCAACTGGTGCAGGTGTGTACCCTCAACCGCCAACATGTCAAGAGCAGCACCCAGATCGTAGTAACAAAACTTAGTAGCAAATAAAAACTCGGGGGGCACCAACCGCGTCTTAGGTGGTAAATGGACAGACCAAGCCAGGGAGGCCTGCACCGCGGTGATGGCGGCACCCCTCCAGTCCTGGTCATGGGTTGCTGCAGGTGGGGCGAAACTTCGCTGTGTGCTAGGGCACATCATAGGGCTGTTCGCGCTGTCCATTGCGAGCCTCTATGCCAATTGTTCCCCTCCGCCGGAAGAAGGAGAGTCAACAAGGGGGAACAAAATTCCCTTTGGGGGAAAAAAAAAGAAAAGAAGAAAAAAAAAGGGGAGAAAACAGAAAAGTAGCAACCACCCCGTCAGGGTCCCCTAGGCGCTGTGCGAGTGGTCAGGTATAATGGGTATCTCGCCCCTCCGATGCAAGAACAAGCAGCGTGTATAGGGGAAGAAGCACAGTGAGAGGCATTGCAGGCCAACATTCCGCGCAGGGGGGCCTTGTAGCTTAAGAAGTTCGCTGCCTCTGCAGGTACATGGCCGTCGGGGCACCGGGTATCAGAGAGCAATGTCAGTATGCAAGGTGGTGCCCCCGCCATTACAAGGTGGAAAAGGAAGGTCATCTCAGGGACAAGGGAGAGACAAAAGTTGGGGGGAGGGGATCTTGACCTCGACGAGTGGTTTAAGTATTTTAATACTGCTGGTATTTCTTTTCTTGAATTTTTGATTAAGAAAAAGGTCGCAAAATTAATTAAACTAGATGATGAGATTAAATCCATCAAAACTAGTTTAGACCCCTCTAAGGACAACGAGGAATATAAAGTTAAATCCTCTAGCCTCCTTAGCCTCTTAGAGAAAGAGGATAGGGATCAGAGGTTAAAAAAGAAAAAGAAATTTAACAGAGATCTGGAAGACTACCAGAACAGTGTAGTCTTCAATTGGCAGAAAAAACTACTGGAAGATCTAAATAAACCATCACACCTTGAGATGGAGGTATCCAACCAACCGGGTACCAATCCCCCTGGGTGGGAACCCTCCCATCAGGGAGGACCTAGGAGATACCCTCCTCAGGTCAAGGGAGGTGGCCCCCCCTCAAGGGCCTCACCTAGGAGAAATCAAGGACCCCCTAAAGGACCACTTGTGAAACATCCGGGTCGTTTTGGACCACCTAGATCTAATTTAAGACTGGGTTTGGGTACTGGTCCCACACAGGGAGCTTTTGGCTATAATTACAATTTAGCTGCCCCTTTAGGCGGTACTGGCTATCCTCAGAGCCAGCCTCCTAGAGTATCACATCCAGCCCTTAGAGACAAAGGATGGGGACAAGGGGACTCAAGAGTAGTGTTGCTCACGAATATTCGCATTGCGAATATTCGACTCGAATATAGCATATTCGAGAAATCGCGCTATATTTCGAAATTCGCGGTGAATATTCGCAATTCCGAATATTCGATTTTTTACAATTTTTTTTTTGAATCAGATCACATCCTAGATATCTCCATCGACGTCTAAAAGCATTGCTGGTATCATTAGAGACCCTGGGCCGAGTAGCTGAAGCGTTCATTGAATTTTCCAGAAAGATCGCAATGCGATTATTCGGCAAACGCAATATCGCGCGATTATTTTCCTCGCCCCGATCTTCCGCATCAGAGCGATTTTTACAGTTTCATTTTTAAAACAGATCACATCCTAGTGATCTCCATAGACGTCTGAAAGCATTGCTGGTATGATTAGAGCCATTGGGCCGAGTAGCTGAAGCGATCATTTTATATTGCCGAATATTCGCAATGCGAATATTCGGCAATAGGAATATTGCGCGATTATTTGCTCCGCCCTTTTGCATCAGAGCCAATCAGAGTTCTCCTTCCACACTCGTCACAGGTTAACAACCAATAGGAACCTGCCTGCATGGACATTATATAAGCTCACTCCCAGCACCATTTCATTGCAGATTCAGAAGCTTGCTATAGAGTGTGGAGGCTGTTTCTGTGTTCCTGGTTTCCTGGTTTCCTGTGTCTTTGTTCTTGATTGATTTAGATCATCACCAGCATTGCTATTTAGTGATTCCAGTGGATCTTTTCCAGTATATCAACTGCTTTTTTCAAAGCAATAGACCCAAGAGCTTTTTTCAAAGCTACGTTTTGTGCTGTTTTGTGCTGTTTTTTTCATTTGTGTTACTGTTTGATCCTGCAATCCTCCCTGTTCAGTTATATTTGCAAGAGATTTCAGAACACATATTGATCTGAGCTTTATAAAAGAGCTTTTCTAAAAGCTAAGTTTTGTTCATCTTGTGTTACTGTCAGATCTTGCAGGTTCACTGTTCAGTGATATTTGATAGGCATCTCAGTTCAAATTTTGTTTAGTTTTCCCTAAAGAGCTTTTATAAAAGCTAAGTTTTGTGTTCAGTTTAGTTAAATTTTGTGTAGTAAGTGTACACACTGTTAGTGTACATTTATTTCATCTAGCTTAGCTTAGTGTGTGTTTAGTGTCTGTGTTTTGTGTTTAAAAAAAAAAAAAAAAAAAAAGTTAGTGTTTGTTTAGTGCTTTTTTTTTTTTTCTTTAATTTTGTAGTCCTTGTCTGGTGTACTACTTTTCTTATAGTTTAGTAGCTGTCTGTGTACGTCTTTGTCTGCGTGCCTGTCTTGTAAAAAAAACACAAAAACACATTTTGTTCACATTTTCCCCCCCAATAAAGTTTAACCCCCCCACACACATATCAGCAATTATGAGCGGCATCCGTGGCCGTGGCAGTAGGGGTAGGGGAGTTACTCCCAGTGCTGGATCGCTGCCAGCACGGGGTACCTCTCGTGCCCCTACTAGTGGTAGAGGATCGGGTGCAAGGGGAGTACGCCTGATCCGGGAGTTCTTCCCATCGGGCAGCCGCCCGATATTGCCATCTCAGGCTCAAGTAGTGGTGGACTACATGGGGCACAGCAGTGCCACTGAGTCGTCGGTCCCGACTCACAGTAGTACCACCATTACACCGTTGCCTGTACTACCCCCCCCCCAGCCCCCAAGAGTCCAGCATCTTACTGTTCGACAGCGACAGTGATAGGGATCTCTTGGGGGAGGCCATGCATCAGGCAGACCTCCAGCTCTGTCCTGATGGTCAGGACCTTTTTGAAGGGATGGATGAGGAGGATGGGATACCTGCTGGCAGTATCCCAGAGACATCCCTTCAAACTGGTGCTGCTGTTTTGGTGCAGGAAACAGCAGCACCTAGTCAGACCCAGGCGTGGGTGAGGGGACAGCGGAGCCAGGCTAGAGGCTCCATGTCACGTGGTTCCCTCAGACCAACACATCTCAGCCCTTGGTCTGACATCTCTGGGGGCGAAGAGGGTGACCCATCATGGTTGCCATCTGACGCGTCGGCTCACTACGTCAGTGACGACGGGGAAGGTAGGCACCCTGGTGAAACGGTGCGCCAGGTCACCACCAGGGAGACCATCGTCAGGGTCTCCACTGGTGATGGCAGCAGGAGGTGTCAGGAGGAGGAGCAGCAGCAGCAGCAGCAGCAGCAGGCAGCTCCACCTGTGCGCACCGAATCCCAGCAGGTGCAAGTAAGCGTCACCCCATCTGACAGGAGGGCGGTGCTGAAGTCACCTGTCTGGAATTTCTTTACCCTGGTGGCAGACAACCCTACCGTGGCCATCTGCCGGATTTGTAAAGTGAGGGTGAAGAGAGGGAAGTGTTTGGCTCGGGTGGGTACCACAGCCCTGAACCAGCACCTCAGGATAAACCACTGGGCGTTGTATGAGGAGATGAAGCGTGGTGGTGGTAGCAGCGCCACCACCACAAGTGAGCAGGGTACAGCAGCCCCTGCCACATCTTCATCTGTTTCCAGCAGGTCATGCCCCCCCGCTCCCTCTAGTAGAGGTACTGGTACCGGCAGCCAGACCTCTACTTCCACAGCACCCTCCACGTCTGTGTCCCGCACTGCCGTCCGGCGCCAGGCGTCGATTTCAGACGCCTTTGACCGCACCACTCCCTTCCCCCCTGGAGACCGACGTGTGCGTTCCCTCAATGGGCTCCTGGCAAGGGTTATTGCCCAACATCTGCTGCCCTTCAACATAGTTGACAGCAACCCCTTCAGGCAGATGTTGGAGCAGGCCCAACCCCAATGGCGTGTCCCCAGCCGCCATTTCTTTGCCAGGACTGGTGTCCCTGCCCTACACCAGCACATTGTTCAGAATGTAACCCTGTCGCTGGATCACGCTGTCAGCGACAGGGTTCATCTGACAATGGATGGCTGGACCAGCAGGCATGGGCAGGGACGCTACATCAGCTTCACGGCCCATTGGGTTTCCCTCCGAGGCGTCGGTGAGGGATCGTCGGCAACCGATCTTGTGGTGCCGCCCCGGGGTGTCCAGGGGAGAACTGCTGGTCTCCCTCAAGCCACTGTCTCCGCAGCTGCTGAGCCTCCCAGCAAGCGCCCCCGTAGCTACTCAAGTGTGGGGCACGTGCGCTGTCAGGCCGTGCTCCAGCTTGTTAGTTTAGGGGACCGGAGACACACTGCAGAAGAAGTGCTGAAAGCACTTCAAGCTCAGGTCCATAAGTGGCTGACACCCCGAAGGCTCCAGCCAGGTATGGTTGTCTGCGATAACGGCAGCAACCTACTCGCCGCCCTCCATGCTGGCAGTCTGACGCACGTGCCCTGTCTGGCACATGTCCTCAACCTGGTGGTGCAGAAGTTCCTGCGCACTTATCCAGGGTTGAGTGACATTGTGGCAAAGGCGCGTAGGATTGCCAGCCACTTCAGGCGCTCCCCAACCGCTACCGCGTCCCTGTCCAAATTGCAGCGGAAGTACAATCTGCCCCTTCACAGGCTGATTGTGGACAGTGTGACGCGGTGGAACTCCACCCTCCACATGCTGAAGAGGTTGTGGGAGCAGCAAAGGGCGGTGAGGGAGTACCTGATGGAACTAGGCACTCAGAGGGCTTCACCACAACTCCCTTTCATCGCCTGTGCGCAGTGAGGGCAGATAAACCAGGTCTGCCAAGTGTTGTCCTCCTTCGAGCAGGCGACCAAGATGGTCAGCAGTGAGCAAATTGGCCTCAATAGCGTGCTGCCAATACTGTTCATGCTGGAGAGGACACTAGATCGCCTGCTCGAGGCTGGGGAGAGTGCCTTGGTGGAGCAGGAGGAGTCAGCAATGCTCCACCGAGACCAGGGCCAGGACCAGGAGGAGGAGGAGGAGGAGGAGGATGATGATGAAGAGGAGGAGGAGGTGGTTGCTGGTGTCGTCCCGGAGTCAGGGCCTGGTCAGGAGGGAGAGCCGGTGTTGGGGGCACCGATAGTCCGGGGGTTGGGCATGTCTGAGTTTGACCAGCAGCGCCTCAGGGAAGAAGAGTCGCACCTCATTCACCTGGCCAGCATTGAGGAGTCACAGCGGGCTGTGCTCTTCCCCATGGCTGCCCACATGCTCAGATGCCTCAGGAGGGACCCCCGGGTTAAGACCATCAAGACGAGGGATGATTTCTGGATGGCCACCCTTTTGGATCCCAGGTGCAAGGGGAAACTGGAGCAGTTCATCCCAGCCAGCCGGAGGCAGCACCGGATGGAGGAACTGCAGGCAGCCATTGTCAGACGGTTGGAGCAGGCAACTCCCCGGCCTCCAGTTGTCCCCCCTCATCTCACCCAGCAGGTGGCTGCACCCAGCTGCAGCCGAGCAGGGGACCTAATGGAAGAGATGAGGATGTTCTTCCAAACCGAGCGACCCAGTACCACCACCAGCAGCAGCAGCAGCAGTCACCACCAGCGGCTGGCCCACATGGTGGCAGACTACATGGCGTCCGTCGGTGCTTCTGACAGTATGAGCACCGACGACCCCATGGAGTACTGGGTTGCCAGATTGGACACCTGCCGCGAGCTCGCTCAGTATGCGCTGGAGTTATTGTCTTGCCCCCCCTCCAGCGTACTATCTGAGCGGACATTCAGCGCGGCAGGTGGGGTGGTCACGGACAAGAGGACCCGTCTGTCCACAGAGTCCGTGGACAGACTCACATTCATAAAGATGAATGAGTCCTGGATCGGCGGTGACTTTCTGGCACCCGTCGTCGGTTCAGGGCGCTGAAGGGTCCCTTGCCATGCATTCCCTGATGAAGCCCCGGACCTGATGTATTTACAGTGCTGAATATAACTATTTCAACATCAGAGAAAATCAATGTTAATATTTGGTACAGTAGGCTTTCTTTGCAATTACAGCGGTCAAAAATTTCTTGTAGTTTTACACCAGCTTTGCACACACTGGAGGAGGGATTTTGGCCCACTCCTCCACACAGATCTTCTCTACATCAGTCATGTTTCTGGGCTATCGCTGAGAAACACGGAGTTTGAGCTCCCTCCAAAGATTCTCTATTGGGTTTAGGTCTGGAGACTGGCTAGGCCACGCCAGAACCTTGATATGCTCCTTACAGAGCCAATCCTTGGTTATCCTGGCTGTGTGCTTTGGGTCATTCTCATGTTGGAAGACCCAGCCTCGACCCATCTTCAAAGCTCTAACTCAGGGAAGGAGGTTGTTGCCCAAAATCTTGCAATACATGGCCCCGGTCATCCTCTCCTTAATACAGTGCAGTCACCCTGTCCCATGTGCAGAAAAACACCACCAAAGCATGATGCTACCACCCCCATGCTTCACATTAGGGATGGCGTTCTTGGCATGGTACTCATCATTATTCTTCCTCCGAACACGGTTAGTGAAATTATGATCAAAAAATTATATTATAGTCTCATCTGACCACATGATTTTCTCCCATGACTCCTTTGGATCAGTCAAGACAATTATGTCAGCAGTTATTTCACACCCTATATACTCTTATTAAGACTGCTGTACATCATGGCAACTCCTGCCCATGTGATATGACTCTGTATCAACTACTACTGTTAATACTACTACTGCTGCTTCTGCTGCTGCTGCTGCCCAGTCAAGACACCTATGTCAGCAGTTATTTGACACTCTATATACTCCTATTCCTACTGCTGTTCATCATGGCACCTCCTGCCCATGTGATATGACTCTGTATCAACTACTACTGTTAATACTACTGCTGCTGCTTCTGCTGCTGCTGCTGCCCAGTCAAGACACCTATGTCAGCAGTTATTTGACACTCTATATACTCCTATTCCTACTGCTGTTCATGATGGCACCTCCTGCCCATGTGATATGACTCTGTATCAACTACTACTGTTAATACTACTGCTGCTTCTGCTGCTGCTGCCCAGTCAAGACACCTATGTCAGCAGTTATTTGACACTCTATATACTCCTATTCCTACTGCTGTTCATCATGGCACCTCCTGCCCATGTGATATGACTCTGTATCAACTACTACTGTTAATACTACTGCTGCTTCTGCTGCTGCTGCCCAGTCAATACACCTATGTCAGCAGTTATTTGACACTCTATATACTCCTATTCCTACTGCTGTTCATGATGGCACCTCCTGCCCATGTGATATGACTCTGTATCAACTACTACTGTTAATACTACTGCTGCTTCTGCTGCTGCTGCCCAGTCAATACACCTATGTCAGCAGTTATTTGACACTCTATATACTCCTATTCCTACTGCTGTTCATGATGGCACCTCCTGCCCATGTGATATGACTCTGTATCAACTACTACTGTTAATACTACTGCTGCTTCTGCTGCTGCTGCCCAGTCAAGACACCTATGTCAGCAGTTATTTGACACTCTATATACTCCTATTCCTACTGCTGTTCATGATGGCACCTCCTACCCATGTGATATGACTCTGTATCAACTACTACTGTTAATACTACTGCTGCTTCTGCTGCTGCTGCCCAGTCAAGACACCTATGTCAGCAGTTATTTGACACTCTATATACTCCTATTCCTACTGCTGTTCATCATGGCACCTCCTGCCCATGTGATATGACTCTGTATCAACTACTACTGTTAATACTACTGCTGCTGCTTCTGCTGCTGCTGCTGCCCAGTCAAGACACCTATGTCAGCAGTTATTTGACACTCTATATACTCCTATTCCTACTGCTGTTCATGATGGCACCTCCTGCCCATGTGATATGACTCTGTATCAACTACTACTGTTAATACTACTGCTGCTTCTGCTGCTGCTGCCCAGTCAAGACACCTATGTCAGCAGTTATTTGACACTCTATATACTCCTATTCCTACTGCTGTTCATCATGGCACCTCCTGCCCATGTGATATGACTCTGTATCAACTACTACTGTTAATACTACTGCTGCTTCTGCTGCTGCTGCCCAGTCAATACACCTATGTCAGCAGTTATTTGACACTCTATATACTCCTATTCCTACTGCTGTTCATCATGGCACCTCCTGCCCATGTGATATGACTCTGTATCAACTACTACTGTTAATACTGCTACTGCTGCTTCTGCTGCCCAGTCAAGACACCTATGTCAGCAGTTATTTCACACCCTATATACTCTTATTAAGACTGCTGTACATCATGGCACCTCCTGCCCATGTGATATGACTCTGTATCAACTACTACTGTTAATACTACTACTGCTGCTTCTGCTGCCCAGTCAAGACACCTATGTCAGCAGTTATTTCACACCCTATATACTCTTATTAAGACTGCTGTACATCATGGCACCTCCTGCCCATGTGATATGACTCTGTATCAACTACTACTGTTAATACTACTACTGCTGCTTCTGCTGCCCAGTCAAGACACCTATGTCAGCAGTTATTTCACACCCTATATACTCTTATTAAGACTGCTGTACATCATGGCACCTCCTGCCCATGTGATATGACTCTGTATCAACTACTACTGTTAATACTACTACTGCTGCTTCTGCTGCCCAGTCAAGACACCTATGTCAGCAGTTATTTCACACCCTATATACTCTTATTAAGACTGCTGTTCATCATGGCACCTCTTGCCCGAGTGATTTGACACTGTATTGTCAATGTCTACTACTACTATTACAGCTCAGTCAAGACACCTGTGTCCCAATTTTTTGGTACACTATTGACTATTATGACCACTACTAATGCTGTAAAGTATTCCCCAAGTGTTTTTATGCTATGTATTACTATTACCACTACTGCTTGTAAATCGTGCCTGTGTGATACTTAGTGGGAATGCTTTAATAAGCATTCCTAGTATGGATACCCGTAAATGTATTAATCTTAATTAGTGTGAATGCTTTAATAAACATTTCCAGTATTGATATCCGTAAATTTAGTAATCTTATTATTCCTTACGTTTTTTGGTTCAGCGTAACTTCGGCATACTTTCAGCTATTGAGACCATTCAACTGTAAAAATGTTCGTCTCTTTCAGCAAATGATGGGACTTGTTCAAGTTTTTTCCTACTTTTTACACTTTTATAAATTTTTAGCTTTTAAGACCCTTTTTTTAACATTGAAGTCAATGAGAACATCCTTTTCCCCTTTGAATTCACATGCCCTGCCAAAAGTTTCAGCTACTTCATACTTTCACTTACAGACACTGAAAAAACTGTAAAGCGGTCACAAAATATTTAGCTATCCGGCTATGACTTTTCAGATAGTTAGCGTTTACAATTTTTTGGTGAAAACGCAATTTACGTTTTGCGAATTTTTCACAAAAATGCGATAGGTTATAATGTAATCCTATGGAGGGGATTTAGAGTCTGTCATGTGACCTTAACATTCTAGATCTTTGTAATTAAAAATATCTTTACAAAAAGGGGAAACAAATTGGTCTCACGCCCACAAGATCTACTTTTCATACACAATTTTTAGATCAAAACGTAGCTATGCTTGTCTGGTTTATGGCAATGTGATCAAGTCTGCGATACGTATTTTAGTTTTAGTTATTGGAGCAACAGCCAGAAATTATGTCTCATAGACTCTCATGTTAAATTATCTAAAAAATGTTGCTGCAGAACTCACAAAGACGCTCTTTTCTAAATCGCAGACATGGCCACATTTTTAAGTTTATCTACATAAATTTCATATCGATGCGTTTACAAGGGCCGTGTATTTCAAACGGTGTAGTCGTTGTATCAATTGCATGTACGTTTGAGGATTTATTAAGCTTTGTTTGGAGGCTTAAATCATGTATTAGATCTGTGAATTAAAAGCGTTTGTAATGTTATTTCTTTCTATAAATCACTTTCCTGACCTCAGTGCAATATTCCTCCTCACTGACCTGGGGAGGAGGGGAAACCTATTGAGGGGGGAGGGGCGACCAGGAAGTCAGCATACGCTATACTTTGCAGATAGAGAAAGAAGCTGTGTGTCCTAAAGATAGTGTAGTGGTTATGGTGAATGTCTTTGGCAAGGGGCTCACCAATTAAGCTATTCAGCATTCCCACTCGCATTTTCCTCCGGAAATGCATTGTCTAGTTATATTATATTTTAATACTCCTGCTGCTGCCTCCATGCTGAGTAAAGCTTCATGACCTCTCTGGCACAGCGGATCCACCAACAGCCTCCGCTACAAGCTACCAGACCGGATCTAAACAGCAAGTGTAACTATAACAATGAACCTTATGTTAAACACTGTTTTGCGGCATTTATACTGCAACCATTGGGCTGTCTGCAAGAGCTCATCTGCATTCTCTCTCTTTCTTGCTCTCCCTCTCTCTCTCTTTGTATATATATATATATTGTTGCTTTTGTTATGTTCATTTTTCAACTGTTTATTTTGTGTTCGTCGTGTCTGTGTCGTGTGCTTTAGTTTGTCCTAGGTTACTGTTAAATAAAATAATAGTATAAAATGTTTTTGCTTATTATGAAGTTAAATGTGTTGATGTTGATTTGTTTGATGTTAAGTTAGATGTGTTGAAAAACCTACAAATCTATCTCAAAAAGAAATGAAACATTTCCAAAAAATAATATTTATTAATAAAAACATAATTTCAGATATAACTCTGATTGAGCTTCTGAAGGCGCTCCAGCTTCTCAATATTTTTTAATTGCTGCTGCTCCAGCAGCACATTTTGCTGAATAAGATAGCGGATCTGGCGCTGATTTGCCTGGATCCTCTGGTGGGTTGTCTTTATCAGCGCAGTCTGCCTCCTCATCTTTCCTGATACTGTTAGGATATAATAAAAAAAAAAATTGGATTTAAAATAACGTTACCAAATAAATAAAAATTTTTTTTTGCTTATTAATCAATCATTATCATGTGTATACACTTGTTATGTGTCTAACACATCCCGGGAGTGCAGAATTATTAGGCAAATGAGTATTTGGACCACATCATCCTCTTTATGCATGTTGTCTTACTCCAAGTTGTATAGGCTCGAAAGCCTACTACAGATTAGGCATATTAGGTAATGTACAACTCTGTAATGAGAAGGTGTGTGGTCTAATGACATCAACACTCTATATCAGGTGTGCATAATTATTAGTCAATTTCCTTTTCTTTGTCAAAATGGGCCAAAAGAAGGATTTGACAGACTCTGAAAAGTCCAAAATAGAGAGATATCTAGCAGAGGGATGCAGCACTCTTAAAGTTGCAAAGCTTCTGAAGCGTGATCATCAAACAAAAGAAGCGTGTGGAAAAACAAAGGTGCAAAATAACTGCCCATGAACTGAGAAAAGTTAAGCGTGCAGCTGCCAAGATGCCACTTGCCACAAGATTGGCCATATTTCAGAGCTGCAACATCACTGGGGTGCCCAAAAGCACAAGGTGTGCAATACCCAGAGACATGGCCAAGGTAAGAAAGGCTGAAAGACGATGACCACTGAACAAGACACACAAGCTGCAACGTCAAGACTGTGCCAATAAATATCTCAAGAAAGATTTTTCTAAGGTTTTATGGACTGCTGAAATGAGAGTGAGTCTTGATGGGCCAGATGGAAGAGCCCGTGGCTGGATTGGTAAAGTGCAGGGAGCTCCAGTCCGACTCAGACGCCAGCAAGGTGGTGGTGGAGTACTGGTTTGGGGTGGTATCATCAAAGATGAGCTTGTGGGGCCTTTTCGGATTGAGGATGGAGTCAAGCTGAACTCCCAGTCCTACTGCCAGATTATGGAAGAGACCTTCTTCAAGCAGTGGTACAGGAAAAAGTCACCATCCTTCAAGAAAAACATGATTTTCATGCAGGACAATGCTCCATCACACGTGTCAAAGTACTCCACAGCGTGGCTGGCAAGAAAGGGTATTAAATAAAAAAAAGTAATGACATGGCCTCCTTGTTCACCTGATCTGAACCCCATTGAGAACCTGTGGTCCATCATCAAATGTGGGATTTACAAGGAGGGAAAACAGTACACCTCTCTGAACAGTGTCTGGGAGGCTGTGGTTGCTGCTGCACGCAATGTTGATGGTGAACAGATCAAAACACTGACAGAATCCATGGATGTCAGGCTTTCGAGTGTCCTTGCAAATAAAGGTGGCTATATTGGTCACTGATTTGTTTTTGTTTTGTTTTTAAATGTCAGAAATGTGTATTTGTGAATGTTGAGATGTTATATTGGTTTCACTGTTAAAAATAAATCATTGAAAAGGGTATCTATTTATTTTTTGGTTAAGTTGCCTAATAATTCTGCACAGTAATAGTAGTCACCTGCACACACAGATATCCCCCGAAAATAACTAACACTAAAAACAAACTAAAAACTACTTCCAAAAAAATTCAGCTTTGATATTAATGAGTTTTTGGGGTTCATTGAGAACATGGTTGTTGTTCAATAATAAAATGAATCCTCAAAAAATACAACTTGCCTAATAATTATGCACTACCTGTATACTTCTAGCATCAATACCATATTATGGTTCTACAATCTGACAGGTGCGCTTTATATGTTGTCCATTTTTATATCTACATTTTGTTGTTGAAATGTTATTAATCATTGTGCACATATTTACCTTCCTGAGCGAGGCTCACAGGACCGCTCTCTTCCTCCTGCTCTTCCGCTTGAGAAGTTGGGGTGGTGGGGGGGGGAATCTCCTCAGCTTGCTCCTCAGCAGGAGCTGGGGTTGGGGAGTGGGAGGGCCCTGGCTGCTCCTCTTCATCCATCTCCTCCTCTGCCGCATCCTCCTCTGCCGCATCCTCCTCCTCCTCCTCATCGGCCTGGCGCCTTCTGCGCTTGGCGCGGATAACTGGCATTGGAGCTTCTATAATAACACAATGTTCATATATTATAAAAATGTTTTCTAATGACGTATGCAAATTCTGTGTACTCTGCTGTATTGTATATGAATACAAATTGATTTATATAGACAGTTAACCAATGGGACAATGTTATATTAAAGGGTCTTGTGGGCACTACAGGGGACTGAGCGTGAGCTGGGATGCAACCATGTTAAAATGAGCTGTTTTTGTCTACTTTGTTTTGTTCAGACCATCTCATGTTAAAAAAAGGGCCTGATGGAGCACACGGGATTACTATAACAACCCCACTCCTAACACAGGAATTTAGTGGTAATCTATATATATAAAACTCAACGTGTGTGTGTGCATAAATGTATGTATGTATGTATGTATGTATGTATGTTCCAGCATCACGTACAAACGGCTAAAGATATTTATATGAAACTTGGCACACAGGTTACTTATATGTCAGCCACAAACATAGGATAGGTGGTTTAAACCTTACCCACCCCCACTTGCCATGGTCGGGGTTTTTCTTTAAAGTCCCATGCAAAGCAATGGGAAAATTATGTTCCCACATAACTTCTGTGTTCCTGTCTGCTGCCCCATGTCTTTTTTCAACAGTACTATGAATACCTTGGCCGGTGGTGATATATGTTAGCACAACATGGCATCTTGGTTAACAACATCTGACCTTACATGAATTACATATGACCTTACATAACTGTCACCAAAGGAGCTGCGGTGGCTCCACGCGATTGCCACTGCACTGACAACTGATTCACCTCTGCAGCTAGGGGTTCGGATCCCGCTCTCGGCTACCTGTGAATTGAGTTTGGTGGTCTCAGCCCCGCCACTGGTGGGTGTGCTATGCGAGGTTGGGTTGGGAGGACCCCCTCACACCCGCCATTGCCAACCGGGGCATGGAGAAAGGTGGCAGATTGCCTCTGGGGGAGGCCTCCCAACTCCTGCAGGCCGGCTCCTCTCTCTTTCGAGTTCACGCACAAAATACACTTTTTTAAAAAAAAACATAACTGTCAACAATAACTTACCTGGATGATATTTAGCCCGAAGACGTCTGACATTACCCATTTGGCGCCTCTTTAGATCAGACCACTTCTTAACAATGGCCTTGTGGTCATGATGGCCGCCAAAGTCAGCGATTAGGGCGCTGACCACAGCCCTTTTCTGTGGCTGCCGCCGCAGGTCATCGTATCCTGTTTCCAGGAACTTCTGCAAGATGAAGAACAAAGTATATTGTAATACTTCTGTTGACAGCCTTATGGATATATGACGTAAATGTATGCTATTCAACAATTGGAAGCATTCTCGCCTTATTAATCAATGACAGGGGTAACATGAAAGATTTTATATCCTGCCATTTCGGTCGCCACCTTTTTTGCATAAATATAGCAGCCATTATCATTTGCATAATTATGAATATATTATTAACAACACAGGATACACGTATAGGGGAGATATGCGTTGCTAACTCTTTTCCCTGTCAGGAGCCTAACGCCCCGGGGGGTCAGAGACGGGACCTTTTTCGGAGGACCACTGACGTATGTACCAGTCGCAGTTTTTTGTGATGTCACTCTTTAGGTGTGTGCACATTTTTCACTGCATCCGGGTGGAGTTTTTGGGTTGTGTTTTGCACGCCACAGGCTTTTCAACAGGAAAAAAACAGCTGGAGGCAGAATGGTTGCAAAACACTACGTGTTTGTTACTTAACTCTGGGTTTCAAGACCAGTCCACCTCCAGCTGTTGCAAAACTACTACTCCCATCAGCCACGGTCTGTCAGTGCATGCTAAGAATTTTACTTTTGCTGCATTTAGGGTGCCACAGTTTAGAGACCCGTGCATAAAGGCCTGAAAAATGGGGGCCTGCAGAACTTACAATACTAGAAGTGCCAGCATTCCCAGGCATGCTGGAAGTTGTAGTTCTGCAACATCTAAAGGGCAATATGTATTCGAACGTCCTTGGGCCTTGAGGACACTGAAGTCAGGACGTTCGCATACGTCCTATGTCCAAAAAAATTTTAAATTCATTATGCTAAATAACAAGGAAAAGTGCCTAAATACACATTTGCCAACCAGGGTGTCTGCAGCTGTCCAGGCATGCTGGGACTTGTAGTTTTGTAAAAGCAGGAGACACATTTTTTGTGAAATACTAATATATGATCATATATACTAACTTTTAAACTAGACTTAAATGCTGGGCTGGGCTGGGACTTGTAGTTTTGTAAAAGCAGGAGACACATTTTTGGTTAAATACTAATATCTGATCATATATACTAACTTTTAAACTAGACTTAAATGCAGTTGAAGATGATGAAATAACAGTGGTCAAAATACTTACACAAATCAGCAACTTTTCCTCAGACTTAGTGAAATTGCTTCCAACCATGTTGCTGTGTGATTGCGCTGCGATCATAAGTTGGAAACTGGCAAGGCTCCAGGAAATGGTCGCGTGTTGTTCGCGTGTTGATTGCGCTGCTTGGACCGAGATGGGTCCATATGGCTTCGGCTGTATGGACCACAGTAACTCTTTTCCCTGTCAGGAGCCTAGGAGCCTAACGCCCCGGGGGGTCAGAGACGGGACCTTTTCGGAGGACCACTGACGTATGCAACCGTCGCAGTTTTTTGTGATGTCACTCTTTAGGTGTGTGCAAATTTTTCCTTGCACCGGGTGGAGTTTTTGGGTTGTGTTTTGCACGCCACAGGCTTTTCAACAGAAAATAACCAGCTGGAGGCAGAATGGTTGCAAAACACTACGGGTTTGTTACCTAACTCTGGGTTTCAAGACCAGTCCACCTCCAGCTGTTGCAAAACTACTACTCCCATCAGCCACGGTCTTTCAGTGCATGCTAAGAATTTTACTTTTGCTGCATCTAGGGTGCCACAGTTTAGAGACCCGTGCATAAAGGCCTGAAAAATGTGGGCCTGCAGAACTTACAATACTAGAAGTGCCAGCATTCCCAGGCATGCTGGAAGTTGTAGTTCTGCAACATCTAAAGGGCAATATGTATTCGAACGTCCTTGGGCCTTGAGGACACTGAAGTCAGGACGTTCGCATACGTCCTATGTCCAAAAAATTTTTAAATTCATTATGCTAAATAACAAGGAAAAGTGCCTAAATACACATTTGCCAACCAGGGTGTCTGCAGCTGTCCAGGCATGCTGGGACTTGTAGTTTTGTAAAAGCAGGAGACACATTTTTGGTTAAATACTAATATCTGATCATATATACTAACTTTTAAACTAGACTTAAATGCAGTTGAAGATGATGAAATAACAGTGGTCAAAATACTTACACAAATCAGCAACTTTTCCTCAGACTTTGAGAAATTGCTTCCCACCATGTTGCTGTAATATTGGGAAACTGGCAAGGCTCCAGGAAATGGTCGCGTGTTGTTCGCGCAATTGCGCATGCGCGATCGAAAAATCGCAATCGCAATATGTATTTTGGTTAAAATATCATACATATTCGATTTCAGAGTGCTGCTACAGCAGTTTTCGAAATATCTGCAATAAATTTCGCATTCGCATGTTGCGATATTTCGATAAAATATCAGGAATATTCTGAGCCAATCAGAGCGCTCCTCCAGCATATCTCGAAATTGCGCAATAAATATCGCATTCGCATGTTGCGATATTTCGATAAAATATCAGGAATATTCTGAGCCAATCAGAGCGCTCCTCCAGCATATCTCGAAATTGCGCAATAAATATCGCATTCGCATGTTGCGATATTTCGATAAAATATCACGAATATTCTGAGCCAATCAGAGCGCTCCTCCAGCATATCTCGAAATTGCGCAATAAATATCGCATTCGCATGTTGCGATATTTCGATAAAATATCACGAATATTCTGAGCCAATCAGAGCGCTCCTCCAGCATATCTCGAAATTGCGCAATAAATATCGCATTCGCATGTTGCGATATTTCGATAAAATATCACGAATATTCTAAGCCAATCAGAGCGCTCCTACCGCAGTTATTAAAAAAATCGCAATTATTTTCGCATTCGCAATAGCGAAAAATCGCATTCAATTAATTTCGATAAAATATCACGAATATTCGAATTTAGCGAATATATCTCGAATATTCGAATATATATTCGAGATATATCGCGAAATCGAATATGGCATATTCTGCTCAACACTACTCAAGAGGGCAGGGCTATCACCCTGCTGGCACTAATAACTGGCGCCAGGGACAAATGGGGGATTCTAATTACCCCTCCCCGGTATATTTTCCACCTGAATCAGGACTAGGATGGGATTATAATATACCTACTAGTAATGCCTTTTTTCCTTTGAGTGATAGGGATTGTCCCGATGACTATCACTCTTCTCAGGCCAATCAGTTTTCGGGTTCACATGGAGGACCCTGGTTTGCACCTCCTCCTTATCCACCATACGTTGCCCCTGTCCCTTCGGGGACACCTGTGGGTCCCAGCGGTTCCCAGAACTGGGGTTTTCACAGGCCCAACCAGGGCACAAAAAGGTTGGTCGAAAGAGGCGAGGCATCAGAGGGGGGAGGAGACGCAGGACAACCCAAACGTTCCAAAACGTAGAAGGTAGAGGGATTTTTAATTTGAGTTCCAGGACGTTGACTGACTCTGAGAGGGCGCTTTTAGATAAAGGTCTTAAATTTGCGCCCCCCCAGAGTCTCAACAAATTTGGAACTTATATGGATATCCACAAATTTGTTAGAAAGATCAACATTAAAAGATACATGGTGGGTATCCATTCTGGTAACCAAGCATTTGGAAATGGCTATGTTCATTCTGGCCTCTCCAACGCCTCGCTGTTCAACCCCCCAGGAGGATTGGCACCTTCTCTGAAAGTATTCAGGGATGTCCTTCTGAGGGATTTGGAAGCAATGGATATTAAGAAAGCCAAACTTAACAAAACTCTGCAAGAAGGACTGGATTCTTTATGTACTAATAAGGATTTAATCATAAGACCTGCAGATAAGGGGGGAGGCATTGTTGTGTTAGACAAGGTGGACTATTTGAAAGAAATGCACAATATTGTTGACGACACCAACACATATGCCATCCTGCCCAGTGATCCTAGAAACAAATATAAAAGGGATCTGGAGATTTTGGTAGAGAGGGGAGTTTTTGAGGGGTTCCTTACGTTAAAGGAGAAACTTTTCCTTGTACCTAGGGCACCCCGTACTCCGACCATCTACTATCTTCCCAAACTTCACAAGAATCCCGTCTGCCCCCCGGGGCGTCCGATAGTGAGTGGTATAGATTCCATCACGTCCCGGGTGGGCAGATATATTGACTTTTACCTACAGCCTCTGGTTAAAAAAATCCCTTCATATGTTAGGGATTCGAAACACATCATGAACGTCCTATCTGGTATTCCACCCACTGCTAACATGTGGATGGTCACTATTGACGTCAAGTCCCTCTATACCATTATTCCCCACACATTGGGAATAGAAGCAGTCCAATATTTCCTCATAAGAGACCCTGGATTGCCAAGTATCCAGGTGGACTATATTATGGCACTATTAAAATTTGCCGCCAATTCCAATTATTTTTGGTTTGAAAATAAGTTTTATAAACAGGTTACCGGTGTAGCCATGGGAGCCAAATACACCCCCAGCTTGGCCAATTTATTTATGGCCAAGTGGGAGGAGGATGTCATCCATGTGCGGGATTCTTCCCAGATCGCCCTATGGGCGAGATACATCGATGACATCCTCCTCCTATGGACTGGGTCGTATGAGGACCTGATTAGCTTTATTGCCACTCTCAATTCGAACGAGAGAGGAATAGAGCTAAAACATGAGGCAAGCCAGACTAGTGTCCATTATTTGGATTTAAATATTGGGATTAAGGAAGGCAGTTTTGTCACGTCCACCTTTTTCAAGGACACAGACCGGAATGCCTTTATCCCCACTGACAGTTGTCACCATGCCCCTTGGATAAAGGGTGTTCCTAAGAGTCAGTACTTAAGGCTGAAACGCAACTGTACTGATCCACAGGATTTTTCTATTCAAGCCAGAGTACTCACTAACCGCTTCTTAGAGAAGGGTTATACCCAAGATGAATTAGAGAGAACCCTGGATCAAGTTCTTGCTATAGATAGGAAAGATCTGATGGTGGATAAGAAACCAGATGGGGGCGCCGAATTTTTAAATTGTGTACCCTTTATTACCAATTACTCTGTCCAACATCGGTCAGTTTCGCATTTGATTCAGAAACACTGGCATATTGCAACTAATGATCCTATACTGAAAGGTATCTTGCCAGATAGGCCTAAGGTAATATTTAGGGGACTTCAGTCTTTGAGGAACAAAATTTCATGTAATGTGGTAGACCCCCCGACGGGAAGTAGAGGTTTCTTTGACCAACTCAAGGGATACTACAAATGCAAAAGATGTAGAGTCTGCTCATTGACTACCAATACCAGGAGATGTGTTACAACATTTACTTCTACGGTTTCTAACCAAGAATTTAAAATTCTTCCATGTATAACCTGTGTATCCACTGGGGTGGTTTACTTGATCCAATGCCCGTGCGGCCTACAATATGTAGGCCGGACTAAGAGGTCCTTTCAAGTAAGAGTCAACGAGCACATAACCAATATTTTGGGAGGTTTCAAGGACCACTCAGTATCCAACCATTATAGACTTAAACATAATCGAGACCCGTCTAACACCTTATTCCTAGGGATCGATAAATTCAAACCCCACTGGAGGGGGAGCAACCTAGTGAGGGAAATATCCCAAATGGAGATGGGTTGGATACACCGATTAAAATCATATACTCCGTTTGGTTTAAACATAGACACGGATGTTAACGCTTTTATTAACAATGCATAAACATGTATTCGATATGAAAGGCACCCTTGGAAGTGGAATAAGAAATAATTTTTCTACACAAAGTTGTTTTGTAAAGTTTTTTTGTCAATTTTGTTCACTGTTTTTCATAAAAGGAAAACAATATCAAATTTATACCATTTAAAAATTTAAGCACATTTTTTTGGGTAATATATAAAAACACGTTTGGACATCAATTGATAGTCCGAAAAGGGAAGGGTTAAATATATACACAGTAGGAATTTTTGCTATTTATTTATGTTTATATGACCTTTATGGTCAAAAATTTAATCTTATTAATAAAAATATATAACTTTTATTCCTTTTTTCACTATAAGTAAACGTAATTGTTTTACACTAAACCACTTTCTAATTATGCTTATCGAGATTTGGATTATCCAGGTTTCTATTCGCGTAACACACTTGTTATAACTTATTTAGTTAATTAAATTTTGAATTTAGCTTTAATTTCCAGTGAGGTCTCACTGGTTCTCTATGCACAATACACCAGTTTAGGGAGACATTTATAATTATGACCCTAAGTGGTTATAATTTGGAATAGATCACAGAAAGAATTGATTTCATTTCTGGGATGCCTGAAATAATTGGAATATCCATACCTTTATGGGGTTTGGAACGGTTTTTGGAACCATATGGGGCCACAGAGGTTTTCACCTCCCAATACCATTCGGATTATTCAGAATGGTTTAAGATGACCTTTGTCTACCTAGGGGGGATTGGAATATAGAAGGCTTTAGAGGTGGGAGGAGTCCAGTGCCAGGATGATCTCTCCACCCCCCCCTCCCCCCTTCGTTTTGCGAGGTTTCCTTTCGAGGAGAGTTTTTATCTGTAAAGTTTATTCGTCCAATTTCCCTAAAAGCCGGGATAGTGGGCAGGAGAGAATAAATGTAATAAATTTATATTTTAAAATTTTAAATTATAAAGTAATTTAATATATATTTTGTAATGAAGTAATGTAGGAGTTACATTGCCCTAGTTGCGTGGCGCCGCGCTCCTGGTTATGGGCATGTAACCTCATTCAAGATGGCGCTGTCTACATCCACTGGGCTGCCTTTCATAGCGAGTGGGTATGGAACCTTAGTTAAGATGGCGCGGTTGACATCAACCGGGCTGCCTCTTGTTATGAGCGGTGGCTATTTAATGGTGCTTCACTGTCGAGAGCCCAACCCCCATTGATAACGTCACCTGTGACGAAACGCGTCTGGGAGGCTACGTCAGTGACGTCACCACGCTCGGGAGGAAGGGCTCCTGTTTGCCGGCCGGCTTGTTCAATTTTTAACACATGACTGTTTTAAACAACATTGATGTAAGTAGACTACTGTTTTAATAAATCTTGGTACCGTACTGTATTACGCTATATGCGTCTTTTTTTATACATTTCCTCTTATGGAGCGACTGTGATCTTTTGATTGTGACACTGCGGACTCCTGATCTGTGATCCCTGGAGAAATTAAAGGCCGAGGCTGGGCTAAAGCCATCCGCTTTGAGTACTTACCGTCTGGTAAGAGGCTTTGTTTTTCAGGTGGAGGATTTCACAAACTGCATGCATGTCACTGGGTGTTGGAGGAATTAAATCCATCATACATCGTTTTGCCGCACTATATGGAACAAGTGTCTCTGTATCATTGAGTGCCACCCTGCCTCTGCTTTAACAACCATAGACTTTATCCATCGTTATAATCTACTAATAGTGGACTTCATTAATCTATTCTTGGCGCGGCTTTTTGTCTTTTATATTAAAAGTTGGGGGGCATGCCCCCCCGCGGAGGCAAACAGAAACAAATGGGGAGAACTAACTCAGCATGGGGGAGGGACCCAGGGGGCACATATTCCCCGCAGATGGAAATGGGATGAGCTGCAGGGTAAAGGCACTGAAATCTTTTAGTTAGCAAATAACAAGGCACTTATCTGCGGTCTTCCTGCCACCCCAGCCATGCTATGACCTCCTCAGGATCATCAAATAAGTGTGCCCGTCTTCTCCCTCCACACGGAGATGGGCCGGGAACAACATGGCGTATTTCAGGTGTTTGATGCGTAGGCGTCGCTTGGCTTCCATGAAGGTTTTGCGCTTGCGTTGGACCTCGGCCGAAAAATCCAGGAAAACAGCCACCATCTTGTTGTCAAAGGGGATGTTGCCCTTCTCTCTGCTTAGGCGTAGGATGATATCTCTGTCCCTGAAATTGAGGAGCTTCGCTATGAACATGCGAGGAGGTGCCCCGGATGGTGACGGCCTGCCCGACATGCGGTATGCACGCTCCACGGCGAACATGGGGGAAAACGCCTACCTGCCATAAGTATTGCACAACAGTTTTTCAAGGAAGTCTTGTGGGTCTCTCCCCTCCATCCCCTCGGGAAGGCCGATGAACCTAAGGTTGCACCTTCAGGTTCTATTTTCGAGGTCATCTTGCTTCTGCAAGAGTTGGTTTTATTTAAATAGGAAAATACTGCATTTGGCCAATAGATGGCACTGAGTGGTTGACTTACTAAACTGAAGAGTGCAGAATCTGATGCAGCTGTGCTTGGTAGCCAATCAGCTTCTAAATTCAGCTTGTTCAATTCATTTTTGACAAAAAAACTGTAACTGATTGGTTTCTATGCAGAACGGCACCAGATTTTGCACTCTCCAGTTTTAGTAAACCCCTAAACACGGTTCGAATTTCGAAAGAATTTTCTTTCGAAAATCATATCAAAGAATTTTCGTAAGAATTTCGCACCATTAGTGGGCTGCAGCAACAGCCGATTTTCGTGCGGCAAACAAATTTGAGAAATCGACATGTTGGAATTTTTTTGAAAAACAAACGATTTTCTGATCAATGATGGGAGAATCGTGCGAGAAATGTAATAGAAAAAAAAATGTGCATGTGCAAGAAAAGAATATTCCCAGAGAAAAAAGAATATTCCTGGAGAGAAACGAATATTCCCGGCAACATGAAGGTTTGGCCGGTCGAATTTCGAAAATCAATGGTGGCATCATCGGATCACGAAAAAAACGAACTTTCTGATTTTGAAAAGAAAATTTGTTCGAAATTTGATCGTGTATGGCCTGCTTTAGTATCATAGGAATTTCCTATGAAGGCTAGTGCAATCTAGAGGCCAAATGTGCTTTTTACATGTTAATTTTTTTATGAAAAATTATCACAATCCAGCAAAGGCAATAGCCTAATAACATTCTTTTTTTTTTGCCCCACTCATACAGGACAAATGTACTTTCACTGGGTGAAGTTTTATGCAAATATTTTATGAAGGCAACACAAAATATCAACTCCATTCTTTAGATTAGATGCTCAGCTTCTGCTACAATCATCCTGGAGAGGGGGAGGTGATCTGTAGACACACTTTTTCTCTGAGGTTTGGTTCACACTGGGGTGGCTTCAAAGTCGTCCGGCTCTTCTTTAACAGAAGTCAATGCAAGCTGCTCCGAAGTCACCCCCAAGTAGTGCAGGAACGTTTTTTCTAAGTTGGAGCGACTTGGGTTGCTCTGATTAGAATGGTTCCATTGCACTGAATGGAGTGCGATTTGTCAGGTGACTAAGTCGCCTGACAAGTCACCCCAGTGTGAACTGACACTGAGAGTGACAATGCTGCTCTACCCTAGACACAGTACATTGAGTGAGCATTGTCTTCCCAGGACAGGAATTGTGTTACTGGCAGGATCAGTAGAGGTGGAGGCCTATCCATAGGGGGCGCACTCGCGCTGCCCCCCCCCCCCCCCCCCCGTCCATGCATCCGGCCCCCTGATCTACATGCAGGGTTCTGAATGCATGGATTCCAATCAGGTTTTGTTTTTTTTTTTGCTATTGGATCTGGAGCTCCCTTTCCAATTTTATTGCTGAGTTGCACAGAGGAGAAACCCCTAGTGGCCTTCTTCAGGAGCCCGGATTCTCCTGGTCATTATTGTATTCTTTCACGCTGTTACCTTACCTTATCATCTCACATAGAGGTGTAATTGCACCGGAGAAATTAGTCACCAAGTCACTGTTTACATTCCTTGATCTGCAGTGTTATTTGGAGCAGCACTTTACAGCTTCAGTTCACTTCTTATATGGACTTTATTTTTGCATCACCAGCACTTTACTATTATCTAATTTGAAGACTGCATTTCACTTTTGTCACTTTTATCACCTGCACTTTATAGTGTAGGGCATATTCATCTATAGTGGTTGTTTTTCAGTACTGTTTGATTAGTATTTAGGATTGTATTCCATATGTGTTTTAATTGTGTACCCACTTTGGATCTTCCAGCACTATTATTATTTTAGTTATTACTTAAAGGGTCACTAAAGGAAAAAAAATGTTTTTGCTGAAATGACTGTTTATTGGGTATAGAGGCATACAAGTTAACTGATTCCTTTAAAAAATGATTAAAAATTGAATTTAATCTATCATATAATGTGCCTCTAGATTCACTTTCGGTTTTAAAGGTACATACATGAAGTTCCGGGTGAGAGATGAGTCGGGAAGACTCACAGAACAAAAACAAACAAATCCAGGGCAGTGTTTTGTTTTTAAAATGAATCTGATTGGTTCTGAGGAGTTTTAGACACACAGTAATGACAGCTTAGACCACCGTGAAAATCTCCCAGTACCATGGTTATAAGGAAACAGGCAACCAGGAAGTGTGGAGATCACAGCAGAATTACAGCTACTTCAAAGCAAAAACGAACAATGAGGACATGAAACCAGTACTGCAGTAAGGTAAAGGAAGCTATTTAGCTAAAAAAAAAAATTCCTTTAGTGACCCTTTAAAGCGCAACACCATCTATTGTTTTTTATTCCAATGAATTTAGGACACTCTTCATTGTAATATTACTTCTAAAAACTGTTTCTCCAACAAAAACCCAGAAAGTGAACAGCAATTAGACACCTTCAGCAATGTCCCAGATCAGGCAAGCACTAGTAAAGATATGCTAGGGATATCAGCAACAACAGCCACTAGGATCTTCCCTTCAGATCTGTACTCACAATCAGTGGTGTATTTAGGTTTTGTGCTGCCCTAGGCCTGACTTAACTGGTGCACCCCCTAATTTAAATATGACCCACCACCTTCCTGTCAAGGCCACACCACTTTTCTGTTTAAGACCCACCCTGACATTTTTAAGTGGGGACACTAGTTCTCAATGCCTGGGTGGGGGGGGAATGGATTCCCTTAATTTGCATAGATTTCCTATCACTTCCTGTTTATCTATGGGGCAGATAGGGAAGGGAAATCTCTGCAATGGGACAGGGATGGTAAAAAATACAAATTGACAGGGGCTATAACCCTCCCTTGCTCCAAAATGGAAAAAAAAAGTGTTGCCTATAGTTCTACTTCAAGCACAAATTTCAGATAATTTTATGGAGAGGACTAAGAAGATATAACCATGCCAATGGTACAGCAGAAAACATATAGCACAGTGAGGAAGGTTTGTGGTGCAGGATGATAGGACAGTCAAAATTATAAACTTTCTGTGCTGCCCCCCTGCAAAGTGCTGCCCTAGGCCTGGGCCTTGTTGGCCTAGGCCAGGATACAACGTTGCTCACAATGTCTCTGGATACTTGGATGCCTCCCTCTAGTATCAGACAGACAATTCCTCCATGACTCTCCTAAACTGAATCCCTAGTTAATTCCCTCACTTAGCTTCAGAGATTTGAGATTCAGAGATCTGGCAGGCCTCCAGGTCTGCCAGAGCTGGGACCTTGATGAGCACAAGTAGAATTTTCAGCTGGGCTGCACAGAAGGGCATACGTTCTTCAGACTGGGAACTGCTACTTCTGGACAAGAAGAGGGCTGCTTCAAGCCCCAGAATATTTATGCCATCTGCAGCCACCTACTGACCCCCCTCCCCCAGGGATTGTCTCACACCACATAACTATTCAGACGGCTGATTTGCATCCTCCTAACCCACTATATTCTGGAATCCTCCAGAAGACAATGGAGAACAATCAAGCCTGCTGAGCCCAGAACAGCCCAATTATACACTACTCCACTAGTTACAGTGGAGCCAAAAAGCATCTATATTTGTCTAGCTTTCCTACAAACTTTTCAGGAGGGTGCTACATCTGAGCTGTGACTGACTGACATCCCAAAGGCCTTCTGGGGCCATCTCTTTGTTCTAGGGCCAGTAAAACTTGGCAGAGACACCAATGATATTTTTAACTGTCTATAAGGGTGGCATTCTGACTACCTCTTTAAAGAGGGCAGTCTTTCCACTGGCCTCCAAAACAAAGAGGCAATTTTACCACTGACTCTCGTGAATTGTTTAGCAGGGGTTCTCTGAGACCTAAAAAATATTTCAAGGGTTCCTCTGGGGTAGAAACGTTGAGAAAGGCTGGTCTGAGCTTTGGTAGTCACTTTGCCTACCCTGTGGGTGTTTTAAGATCTGATGCGACAGTCTATCTCGTGGAAGCAGAACAGTGAATTTGGTGTTTTTTATTAAAAGAAAAAGAAAATTAATGATACAACAACCTAGTGACACCTGCTGTTTATGTTCTACTTGGGAAAAGAATTGCTTTTCATTGTGACAAATTGCTACTTGCCTCCAGTATGTATTGAATGCATTTACACAGCACTTAATGACGTGTTGTGTTCCCAGACTCAGAACATGCTAGTTCTTTACTTTTATACACCTCGACTAATGTTTATGACAGATTATACAATTAGTTCTTTCTTGTTTGGCTATGACAGGTCATTGACATACTTCACCTCTACTTATTAATAATTTGAAAATGCATTGTGGACCTATTATAACATAAAATATATTGTAACAGTTGGAATTACAGTATTGTTAAAGTGTTCTGTATTTATGTGCTGGAGTAAATTACAAGGTTAGAATAAATAATAGTGTGCGTTGCTGTAGGTTGGTTTTATTAGCTGCTGAATAGAGGAAATAAAATTACATTTTAAATGTGGCAGCAAAAGGTCCTACCATGCAAATTTTATCCCAGACAACCATTGTATGTAAAATAATGAATGCAAAATGCCAAAAGTAAGGTCAGTCACAGTAGATGTCATTATCAAGCCAATAAATATTTGAACCCAATTTTCATCAGGGTACAGCTTTAAATGGGGGACTGAAAGCCTGTTATTTACTCAGTGCCACTTACAAACACCACTGAATACAACCATTCCACCCGCTAATCGCTAAGTACTGACCAATCATAGAGACATCACAGAGAAAGTGTACTGAGCCAATCTGAGGGGCTTGGTACACTTATGATCACTTTGAATGGTCAACAGAATGATAAACTGCTACTGTTAACATGATTGATTCCTTACCTCTTCTTACAACAGAGAAAGGAGAGAGATCATAGTAAATTATGAATGGGATATTAATTAATGAATACAGTGGAACCTCGGATTGCGAGTAACGCGGTTAATGAGCGTTTCGCAATATGAGCACTGTATTTAAAAAAATCCTAACTCATGCAGCGTACACACCATTGTTTTTCTTGACGTTCAAAAAGCCGTTGTTTTTCACGACATGATTCCTCTCCAGCCTGACTTGCATACACACATTCATGCAAAAAAAGTCAGACCAAAGCGCGGTGACGTACAACAGGACTATAAAGGGGAAGTTCCTTTCAAATAGCGCCACCCTTTGGGCTGCTCTTGGGCTGCATACTTGATTTTGAGCATGTACGTTTTTTTCATTTTTTCTCGGAAAAGCATACACACGACCGTTTTTCACGACGAGAAAAAAACTAACGGGAAACATGACGAGAAAAAAGAGAGCTGGTTTCAAATTTTTTCCGGGCAGTCTTTTCGTCGAGAAAACTGCTGGGGAGCATACACACGACTGGTTTTCACGACCACTATAAAAAATGGCAGTTTTCTCGTTGTGAAAACCGGTCGTGTGTACAAGACATCAGCTTGCGAGTGTTGTCTTGCAACACGAGCAGGGTTCAGGCCAAAGCAGTGTGGAGTACCGCGTTTGACCTGAGGTGGGGGGCGCCTGAGCTGAACGGCGCCGATCGCAGCCAATCGGTGTCGTTCTGCACTGTTCTGTAATGCTCAGAAATACATGGAAATACTCTGTTTCCGAGGTTTGCCGAGGTCAGCCGAGGTGTCCTCTGGCCTTTCCGGACGTTTCTCAGGCTCTCCGGCGCCCCCCACCTCTGGCTGCATGTGATATTGCATGCTATTGAAGTCAATGCAGAACAATTAATTTTGTTTCCATTGACTTCAATGGGGAAACTCTCTTTCATATGCGAGTACTTTAAATTACAAGCATTCTCCTTGAACGGATTATGCTTGTAATCTGAGGTTCCACTGTAGATCGGTTTATTGGTTGAACTAGATGGACTTGTGACTTTTCTCATCTTAATTATGTAACTATGTAGGAGTCTTAATGCTGATGCTCCTCTTATCATTACACCTTGTATGAGGGGCATGGACCCAGGTCAATTCCAGACCAAGCGGTACCCCCAGATGTGGGTCCCCTTATACCCCTTTTCGGTTTGTTTTTAAAATGAATCTGATTGGTTCTGAGGAGTTTTAGACACACAGCTTAGACCACAGTGAGAAGCTCCCATGAGTTTTTTCATAAGGAGCCAGACAAGCAGGAAGTGTGGAGATCACAGCAGAATTACAGCAACTTCAAAGCAAAAACGAACAATGAGGACATGAAACCAGTACTGCAGTAAGGTAAAGGAAGCTATTTAGCTAAAAAAATGTTTTCCTTTAGTGATCCTTTAACATAGCAGGTTTAACTATACGCCACCAAACAGCAGCTTTAACTATACGCCTGAAAAAGCCGACTTGAGACAACGTAAAAGAATGCGACGACCGGTCGTACGTTCGTGGATCGTCGGAAATAGCTAATTTGCATACTCAACGCGGATTACGACAGGAACGCCACCCAGCGGATGCCGAAGAATTGCATCTTAGATCCGAAGGCGTACAAAGAGGTACGCCTGTCGAATCTAACCGAGATGCCGTCGTATCTTGTTTTGAGGATTCAAAACAAAGAAACAACGCGGGAAATTTGAAAGTACGCCGGCGTATCAGTAGATACGCCGGCGTACTCGCTTTGTGGATCTGCCCCATAGAGCCCAGATATAAAAGAATGGTTCGATCAAATAGAATATTATAATAAAGTTGAATATCTATGCAGCAGAGATAAAGGCCAACTTAGAAAATATAATGCCGCGTACAGATGGTCGTTTTTTGTGATGAAAAAAAAACGACGTTTTTGAAAACGTCATTTAAAATGACGGTGTGTGGGGAAAACGTTGTTTTATGTCTTCTGAAAAACGACAAAAAAAAAATTCGAACATGCTCAAATTTTTTGTGTCATTTTTCAAAACGTCGTTTTTTGTGTCAATGAAAATGATAGTGTGTGGGCAAAACAACGTTTCAAAACGACGTTTTTAAACCCGCGCATGCTCAGAAGCAAGTTATGAAGCTTGCTTCAATGGAAAAGAGTGCTGAACGTAACCGCGCTTTGCTAGAGCATTTTGAAAAAACGATGGTGTGTAGGCAACGTCGTTTTTGAAAATGAAGTTTCAAAAACGTTGTTTTATTTCATGATTCAAAACGTCGTTTTTTTTTTCATCACAAAAGTATCTGGGGAAGATGAAAATAATTAAATAAATCTGGGAAATACCTGGAAAAAATTATGGAGAGTAGTGGGCCTGGACAGACCAGAAATTAGAAAGTGGGACGAGAACAAACCATTTGGGGTGTGGGAGGGGTGTGGGAGGGGGGAGGGAGGGAGGGGGAGAATGGGTTGGGAGGAGGGTGGAAAGGGTAGGGTAAAGAATTGAATCTCTAAAAGTTAAAAAGTAGAGGGAAAAATTATTAATACGTTTAAATATTATTATTATTATTTTTTTGTCTTTGAATAATATAAATTGATTAATGAATAAAATTTAGGAAAAATACTACGATGGTGTAAAACTGAGACGGAAACAATAAATGAATGAAAAACTGAATAAGTCTCTTGCTAGAGTTTGCTGAAGTGAAAAAAAAAAAGACAGGTTTGATTGAGAATAAACAGCTCACATCAAGCTATAAATATGCTCAGTAACCAGTCCCCTTTGACAAGTGGCAACATTTCCTAAAGGATTAGTTCAGCCTTGACATTGGTAATCTGTATGGTTTCAGAAATTTGAGCACACAACCACCTCTGGGTCTACAAACCTCACAACTTTCAAGTATATACAGTAATAACTTTACATCAAGGAACCAAAATTGAGAAAATCGTGTTGACACTTTAAGTTTTCACATCATTTGATTGTATAGGACACAATTTTTTTAGTGTCATATTTTGTCTTTGTATCTTCATGTGCATGCTGTATACTTTACATCAGTGGTCTCCAAACTGCAGTCTGAGGGCTGGAAGCGGCCCTTTGCTTGCCATTATGTGGCCCTTTTGCTGCATAAAGGCCATCAGCTGACACAAACATCATCTGACACCAACAATGAGGTATAAGTCCTGTCTCTGACATCAACAATGGGACAGAGTTCCTTCTATTGACACCAACAATGGGCCATTATTCCTCCCACTGACACCAATGATGGGGCAGAATTCCTTCCATTGACACCAATGATGGGGCACTTTTTCTCCAAGTGACACCAACAATGGAGTACCCTTCCTTCCACTGACAACAATGGTGCACTAGTCCCCCCTTTGACAGCAAAGATAGAGCATTGTTTACTTTCACAGGATAGTTTCTACTCCCAATGGCCCTAGTCTAACCCCTCTAAAGGACAGTAAACTGGCCCTTTGATTAGAAAGTTTGGAGACCCCTGCTTTACATTATGACTATCTGATATGGTATCATGATGCATGTATGTGTTTTGACTGTGCTGGCTCTCATGGTCCCGGATTACAGTTGTTTTGGAAAACTAGAGTAGCAACATGGGTCAAATGATACATTAGAGAGCTTTCCTATAGAGATCTGGTGGGTGGGATTTTAATGGGTATTTGATTTACTGTGGTATTTTATGTATTTTTTGTACAATAAATGTTTTTAAAATAAGGACATGACTGTAGTTTTAATTTATTATTTTTTGATATGTTTGAATACATCACTATAGAAAAATTGTCATTACAGTCCTTTTTTGCAATTTGAGTTTTAAATGTAGCACAGAAACTGCAAAAGCTACTTGACCCCCTTAGCATTATGTTTATCGCCCAGGAAAAACATGCAAAAAAAGTTGCATTTTTGCTACTAATGCTGGCTATACACTATACAAAAAAACTGTTCATACTCGTTTCTAAATAACGTTTTTGTGATCCTCTATTTGTACTTACTTTAAAAAATGTATAAATTAATAAACATCACTGTTTTAACGAGAAAGGTGAGGGCTATGGAGGGAGATGTAGGGGCCAGATTCAGGTACAAATACGTTATGCTGCGGCGACGTAACGTATCCCATTTACGTTACACCGCCGCAGGTTTACAGCGTTCCCGCGCCAAACGTTCTGCGCATGCTCCGTTAGGAAATTTCCCGACGTGCTTTGCGTGAAATTACAGCGCCCCGACATATTTTTTGAACGGCGACGTGCGTTACGTCGTTTCGTATTCCCGGACGTCTTACGCAAAAAAAAAAAAATGAAATTCGACAAGGGAACGACGGCCATACTTTAACATGGCTGTTCTAAATATAAGCCATGAAAAAGCAGGCCTAAGTTTGCGACGGGAAAAACCGACTAGCGACGACGCAAGAGATTGCGACGAATGCGCGTATCTTCGTGGATCGCCATAATCAGCTAATTTGCATACCCGACGCTGGAAAACAACGCAAACTCCACCCAGCGGCCGCTGGAAAATTACACCTAGGATCCGAAGGCGTACGAAGCTGTACGCCTGTCGGATCTTAGCCAAAAGCCGTTGTATCTTTTTTGTGAAATACAAATAAAGATAGGACGCTGCAAATTTGAAAATACGCCGGAGTATCAGTAGATACTCCGGCGTATTTCCTCTGTGAATCTGGCCCGTAGACTCCAAAGAGAGACATCATTTTTCCCCTTTCAGGCAACTAGCATTTTTAGAAGCAGCTCAGAAATGGCAGTCTGTAAACTTCTCCCATGTTACTTTGTTCTTCGCAGAGTTCTACTTTGATTACAAATAAAACTTTTCAAGATATAAAATATCCTCTCTTATTCTGCCTACAAATAGAGCACAGCAGATAGTAGTAAAGAAACATCATAGGGTAACCTCTAAAGATTCAACCTTTTCCTATCAAGCAGTTCCTCTTGGGTGTTGTTTTCCACCAATGTTTATTACCCATACAAGAATCATCACATTTTTGGATAATTTTTAAAATGCCATGAAGAAGATCTGGAAAATGACCTTTGATGGCTGTCACTGGCTTATGAAAAGAGCAACTCTAAATATGTCAGATTAAAATATAGTCCAGTGTGTAATGACATTAATGCTTCTTATCAAATGCAAAACAGGTATTACACAAAATTCGATTTTATGACTTCATGGCCAGCTTTACAAAATAACGAAGCGAGGGAACTGGATATTTTTTTTTTGCATTCTGTTTTGGGATCAACACCGAAAATTGTTTGCATACTTTAAGTGATAGAACTGTTTGGGGTAACTACTGGGTTTTAATAATTTCGCACACAGTGCCCCCAGCTATGCATGACAAAAGCATTACATGCAATTTGTGCACTGCAAAAAAATAATAATAAATAAATAAACTTTATGGCTAAAGATTTGTAGACACCTGAAACAACTGTGTACTGTACGTGATACTTTTTTTTTCTTATTTATTTACACTAACATCCACATTTTTAGGATTGGCTTACTGAGTGTACCCCTTAAGTAATACTAATACACAAAGTTTTAGCAGAATGTTCGGTAAGGCAAGTTTTGAGAAAAAAAAACACAAACATACACAGCAATGGTATTTAGATTGAGATAGTTAGTGGGCCAGGTAAATGAGAGGCCTATGCCAAAACTTCTATCTCTGTATAAACATATTTTTGAAACCTCCACCTTGTCCCCTCTATTTGAGAGGCACTTACAGTATAGTACCCATACCTAAGCCGAGGAAAGATCTGGGACTTCCCGAATCATACTGTCCCATCTCGATACTACAAGTAGGTGTTAAAATTCTTGCTAAGATGGGGGGCACGGAAGGGCATTGATAGGTGGCACTGAAGATCACTGATGGGCACTGATGGGTGGCACTGATGGACACCGGTAGGTGACACAGATAGGCAGCACTGATAGATGGCACTGATGAGGCACTGATTGGCACCACTGGTGGGAATTGATCGGTGGCACTCTTGGGCATTGATAGGTGGCACTGATTGGTGGCACTGATATTCACTGGTGGGCACTAATTGATGGCACTGTGGGCACTGGCAGGTGGTACTGGTTGGCACAGATGAGGCGGCCTCCTGGAAATTTAGGTCTGCACTGTAGCTGTCATTCAGCTATAGCGCGGATGGGAAGAGATTAAAATGGGGGGGTTAAGGGGGATATGATTATACACACATAATGTAGGTCAGGGGTGCCCAATCTTTTGAAGAGCGAGGGCCACTTAAGCGATTTGGTAATTGGATACGGCCCACAATATGGGCCTCTTCGATCCGACCATACGGAAGGGGACAGATGCCCTCCTGGTTTTTTTTTTTTAGTGGATCGGATTGAAGGCAGGTGGGTGTAAACGGATACAAGTCTGTTTACATCTGCTGCTCCATAGAGGTGAATGGAGGGTCCATTTTGGTTGAACTGATCCTGTGAAAGGGGCCTAAGGCTGCTTTCACACTGATGCGCTGTGGTTTACCCACACCGTGGGTGTAGCACAGTGCACCTGTTGCTTTCCAGTGGGTTAGATGCACTCACTTTTCCATAGACTTCTATTATATCTTGCAGGTGTGGTGCACTGTCTGATAGCACACAGAATCTGCAGGTTAAAACAGAGTGCATTTGGTATCACTCCACTTGTGACAGGAGCCAATGCTATACAGGAAGCATCAGCTTATGTGGCTCTGCTGAGCAGCCGCTTGCTTCCTCTACCACCGTCTTAATTCACAACACTGATGCTCTGGGATGGCGGGTTGGCAAACTGCGATCTGTGCTTGCCAACCAACCATCCCAGAGAAGGAGGTCACGGGCCACATCAAAAGGCTCTGTGGGCCACATTTGGCCCCCCGGCCACTGGTTGGGCACCCCTGATGTAGGTCCATATAATGAACTTGGTGTAGAGTTATTTATTTTCAGGTCATTATAGAGCACAAGGGCCACTCTTTACATCTGGAGAAAATTAAATTTAACCTTCACGTACAGATAGGCTTTTCACAGTAAGAGCTGTGGAAATGTGGAACTCCCTCAAGAACTTGTTCTAGCCAGTTCAGTGCTTTTTTTAAAAAAAAAGAGCTAGGTGCATCCCTAAATACACAAAATGTAACTGGGTATTAACCACTTTCACCCCCTTCCTGCCCAGGCCAATTTTCAGCTTTCAGCGCTGTCACACTTTGAATGATAATTGCGCGGTCATGCAACACTATACCTATATGACATTTTTATCATTTTTTTCACACAGATAGCATTTTCTCTTGGTAATATTTAATCACCACAGTTTTTTTGATAAATAAACCCCCATAAAATGCTGAAAAAAATGTTTTTCTTTCTTTTATAAAATGTTACAAATAAATAATCTTTCATTATAAATTAAAGCCAAATTGTATACTGCTACATTTCTTTTGTGAAAAAAACCCAAATCAGCACATATTATTTAGTCTTTAGGAAAGTTATAGAGTCCAAAAACTATAGTATGTATATACATATATATATATATACAGTGTATATATATATATATATATATATATATATATATATATGTACTGGTACCCTCGTAAGGGCTGCTAATAGACTCTGTACCCCACTGGTGGCCCCTCCATTACCTCTGACACCCTGGGTTCAGTCATCTTACCTACTGTATCAATAATAAGAGACTCACACACTATCAGTAAAACAGTTCAAATGGGTTACTGTATTAATGGGAACACAGAAATGTGAAATACACACTGCGAATGATAAAAGGGTATTTTTATGGGCCAGATTCAGAAAGACTTACGCTGAAGTATGTACAGATACGCAGCGTAAGTGTACAGATGCGCCGTCGTATCTATGCGCCTTATTCTCCATACTAGATACGCCTGAATTCTGGCTTAATACGACCTACGTAAGTCTCCTACGTCGTCGTATCTTGGGTGCATATTTACGCTGGCCGCTAGGGGCGCTTCCATTGATTTCCGCGTCGAATATGTAAATGACCTAAATACGCTGATTTACAAACGTACTTGCGCCCGTGGCAGTAAGCTACGCCGTTTACGTAAGGCGTACGTCCGGCGTAAAGATAAACCACCAAATAGCTGGTCTAAGTCATTTTTGGGTATGGATGTCGGAACTGCCGTCGGATTTTACGTCGGTTACGTAAGTTGTACGTGAATGTGGCTGGGCGTAGGTTAGGTTCACGTCGTATGAATTGAGCCGGCATATTTTAAGGAGTAAATTCAACGTGATTCTGAGCATGCGCGCGCATGCGCCGTTCAGTCGGCACTTCATTTACATGGGGTCACGATTCATTTTAATACAACACGCCCACTACCTGCCTACTTTGAATTAGGCGGGCTTACGCCGGTCCATTTATGCTATGCTGACGTAACTTAGGGAGCAAGTGCTTTGTGAATACTGGCCTTGCCTCTCTATGTTACGTCGGCGTAGCGCAAATGAGCTGCGCTACGCCCGCTCAAATGTACGCCGCTCTACCTGAATTCGGCTATATAACTCTATTTATAAAAGGCAAACTTCGTGGTTTGAACCTTCCAGTGGCTAATAAAACACAAAATACACAGTATGATTCAAATACAATTAGACCTTACCCAAATCACAGAAACCTTTGTAAACAGGTCAGCAGAAGGGAGGGGGGGTAATGGCGCTTTATTTCCTAAGACTCACACCCTTCTATTCCTCAACCCACAGGCCAGTAACAGTTTTACAACCTCACAAACAGTTTGCAAACTACCGTATTTATCAGCATATAACACGCACAGGCGTATAACACGCAAATTCATCTTAAGAGGGAAGTTTCAGGAAATAACATTACATTTTAAATAAAGAAGCAAAATAAGGGTCAGTGCCCATCAATGCAGCCTGATCAATGCCCATCTGCAGCTTCACAATTTCCCATTGATGCAGCTTGATCAATGCCCATCCGCAGCTTCACAATTGCCCATCAATGCAGCTTGATCAATGCCCGTCTGTTGCCATCACAATTGCCCATCAATGCAGCTTGATTAATGCCCATTTGCAGCCTCTCCATTGCCATGAATGCAGGCTGAATAATGCCATTCTCAGGGAGGGGGGGCTCGATGAATGCAGTCAGATTACATACAGCGAGAATCTCCTGTTTACTCTGCGGTCTCTTTAATACAAAGTCCCGCCTCCTGGACCAGCTTCTATGATAGACAGAACATTGGTCCAAAGCCGGCCCAGGAGACGGGACTCCCTATTGCAGAAGCTGCTGAGTAAACAGGAGATTCTTTCTGTATGTAATCTGACGGTGCTCGTCCCGCCCCCCTCCCTGTTCTCTCTGAGGCAGCCCAAATTGCAGTATCGGCGTATAACACGCACACTATTTGCAACCAATTTGCAGGGTAAAAAAGTGAGTGTTATACGCCAATAAATACAGTATTTAAATAAAGTTCCAGAGAAATAAGAACAGACCCTCTGTGCTAAACAACTTTAATCACTTTAAAGTGCTATTCCTTGAAATCCAGAAGTCTTCAGCTAGCTTTGCAATGATGTGATCAAAGGAATTCTTGGCAATAGGGTATAACAGATTTAGTGGATCTGAAGTGGATCCTTATTATAATTTAAACTCTTCCTGTATTGTTTTAACTGTGTAGTATCTGGTCAGATTTAGTAGCAAAGATGTGAAAAGGCATGGATGTCTGTATACAGAGTCCTTGAGAATATATGAACTTGCTTCCAGTGGCACCAAAAGTACCAGCAAACTGGGCAGAGCAAATAGTTGTCTGTATGCAGTGTTCTCAATAATCTAATTGGGCTATACCCACTCACCACCCTGGATAAATAAGCTGCTGGAGTAATGCAGGCGATGGATGAGACTTTTTCAGGAACTCCCTCTGGATTCTGGCTCTGGGAAATGGCGTCTGGTGTCCAACACACCACGCTGCGGCCTACCTGGATCTGAAGTGCAAGCGTCACTGGATAACCTGGAACAGCCTCCAGTCTGCTGGAGAAGAGAAACCATGCTATCCACAGATGTCCCTCCGGGTACAGCTGAACGGTTCCATGCTGTGTAGGCCACAAATCAACAGCATCTCACAATGACACAGAGCTCTCTGCTGGCAGATTCACACAGGCGTCCCAATAGAGCGATGCAGGCCGCTCCAGCCCTTTTATATCCTCTCCCAGCAGTCTGTTCTTTTGTTCCCAGCAATCTGGATGTTGTAGTTCAAGCCAGTCCAACTGGAATGGAAACTTGGGCGTTCTGAACTACACATCCCACAATGGGCGTCCGCTCCATAGGGCAAGGGGGGGGGGCAATTGACCCCCCCTGGAAAATCGAGAAGGTGTTGAAGAGTTTTGCGGCCGTGGGCTGTCTGAGCGGTCCCGTGCCAGATGTCACACAGACACAGCGAGCAGAGTGAAGCTGCCTCCCCCTCCAGTGTTTATGTGTACACAGGGGGAGGGAACCTGCTGTGACCCAGCCATGCTGACGGCTGATCTGAGGTACTGAATGGGACGGGGGGGGGGGGTGCATCTGTGCTGAAAGGGGGGTTTGTGCTGAATGGGGGTCCATCTGTGCTGAAGGGGGGGTCTGTGCTGAATGGAGGGGTCTGTGCGGAATGGGGGGCTGTGCTGAAGGGGGGTCCATCTGTGCTGAATGAAGGGGTCTGTGCTGAATAGAGGGGTCTGTGCTGAAGGTGGGGTCTGTGCATTCTCTAGGCTATATTTATATGGGCATGGAGTGAAGCTGAATTATCTCAATAGCTATTTCACACTGCCGCGTTATCGGTAAAGCGCCGCTTTACCATCATTTTAGCTGCGCTATTCGGCCGCTAGTGGGGCGCTTTTAACCCCTGCTAGCGTTTGATGAAAGGGTTAAATGTGTATCACCGCTGCGGAAGCGCCCCCCTCTGAAAAAATGTCAGCGGACGCCCATGCATCCCACGATGCTTTGCTCTGAGTTTCGTCACAAGAAAAAGGAAATGACACATAATGTCCAGCAAGCACAAGGGGGAGCCAACCCCACATAATTAATACTGCAAAATGTCTCTGAATTGCAGGCATAAAAGCCAGCTCCTGGCTAAATTGATAAATCTAAGGTTGGGTGGTTGCCTGAAAGCCAGCATTGGGTTTGTTGGAATGTTTCTTTCAGTGTTTCATCGTATTATTTGTATGTGTTTGTTTTTTTCTGTTTGAATTGTAGAAGATTTTTTCTTTGGATTTTCAAGGCTGTGTTTATGCTTGTATTGATGGGTTTGTTGTAACCTTTTTATGGAAGGATTCCGCTAGCATTCTCAAATGTTTGAAAACAGCAGATCTATACTCTTGTGCTGTCCATATAATATTGTAAAGATGGCTACTATGAGTTGCCTCCAATCAATGTCTTGTGTTTCCACATACAAAGATGTAAATAGCATATAAATAAGTGCTGTGCTGCTCTCAATATTATACAAAAATTACAGTACAAATTATAAAAGGTTTAGGAACGTGAAGAAATGGTGTAAAGTATGAATGCTTAAAGAATTTATATATTATTTATTTTTTTCATGTTTATCTATTTACAAAATACAAAGTGAGCGAACAGAAGAAAAATCTAATGTCAGCAGGTGCTCTAAACTGATGAGTCAAAATGAAAATTGAAAAAAGTTGAAATATTGTCTGTAGCAGGAGGCAGTTTATTAGCCGAAGGGCATGCATAGCGGTGCAATAATGAGTGCAGGCAACAGTGAGGGGCGGTTCACACTGATGCGATAAGTTCTCTGACTTTGGAGCATCAGAAATCGGATCCCAGTCGGACACCATTCTGTGCAATGGAACCATTATAATCCGTGTGACTTGAGGCGCTTTGACTGAGAGAAAGTTGCACTACATTTGGTCTGACTTTGGTATGACTTGTATAGCCTTCTGTAAAAGAAGTTGCATGCAAATCGTGCCAAAGTCACAAGGAAGTAACAGGCTGTGTGAACCTGTGCTTAAAGCGGGGGTTCACCCTGTTAAAAAAAAAAAAAATGTTTTTTTTTATTAGACCATTACTTTCGGCATCGTAGCGCGAGCTACGGTATGCCGGTCCTAAATTTTTAATCCCCGTACTCACTGTGCTATCGTTGATTGAAGAATCCGGGGAATGGGCGTTCCTATGGTGAGAGAAGGTGATTGACGGCCGGCCCTGGCACGTCACGCTTCTCCGGAAATAGCCGAAATAGGCTTGGCTATTCACGGCGCCTGCGCATAGCCTGTGCGCAGGCGCTGTGAATAGCCGAGACCTACTCCGGCTGTCTTCGGGGAGCGTGACGTGCCAGAGCCGGCCGTCAATCATCCTCCCTCTCCATAGGCACGCCCATTCCCCGCGGGAGTCGGATTCTTCAATCAACAATAGCACAGTGAGTACGGGGATTAAAAATTTAAGACCGGCATACCGTAGCTCGCGCTACGATGCCGAAAGTAATGGAATAATGAGGTGAAGGAGGGTGAACTACCGCTTTAAGCATGGCGAATAAAGCATATTCTGCAGGAGGGCAATGACCCCAAACATACAGCCAATGTCATTAAGAACTATCTTCAGTGTAAAGAAGAGAAAGGAGTCCTGGAAGTGATGTTTTGGCCCCCACAGAGCCCTTATCTCAACATTGAGTCTGCCTGGGATTGCATGAAGAGACTTGAGGGATTTGAGGCAGCCTACATCCACAGATAATCTGTGGTTAGTTCTCCAAGATGTTTAGAACAACCTACCTGCCGAGTTTCTTCAAAAACTGTGTGCAAGTGTACCTAGAAAAATGTATGCTGTTTTGAAGGCAAAGGGTGATCACACCAAATATTGATTTGATTTGGATTTCTCTTCTGCTCATTTACTTTTCATTTTGTTAACTGATAAAAATAAACTATTAATACTTCTATTTTTAAAAGCATTCTTCATTTACAGAATTTTTTCTCATTTTTTCACATCTGCCTAAAACGTTTGCACAATTCTGTATAACCAAATAAGATTAAGCAGATCATCATTTATGTACAAATAAATACACAGAATGACTTCAAAACTGCATTGTCTATTTGTGTACTATACATATAGTAATATACATACAAACATGAATGCTTGAAATCAGTGGGGTGGATTCAAGAAGCAATTGAGCCTGTGTAACCATAGTTACACAGCGCAATTGCTTACTTGCCCCGGCGTAACGAGTGCTCCTGATTCTGGAACCTCGTTACGCCGACTGCAGCCTAAGATATGAGTGGCATAAGGCTCTTATGCCCGCATATCTTAGGCTGCATTCTTGCGATGGCCGCTAGGTGGCGTTCCCGTTGTACTCAGCGTATAGTATGCAAATTGCATACTAACGCTGATTCACAACGTTGCGCGAGCCCTGCGTACGCAGTTTACGTTGTTTCCGTACGGCGGTTTTCGCGTAAGGCTGCCCCTGCTATTAGCAGGGGTAGCCAATGTTGCGTATACCCGTCGTTCCCGCGTTGCGAAATTTGAAATCTACGTAGTTTGCGTAAGTGATTCGTGAATGGCGCTGGACGCCATTCACGTTCACTTTGAAGCAAATGACGTCCTTGCGACGTCATTTGCCGCAATGCACGTCGGGAAAGTTTCCCGACGGAGCATGCACTCTACGATCGGCGCGGGAACGGGATCATTTAAATTGCGCGCGCTTGCGCCGGGCATTTTGCCGGCGCACCCACGCAATTTACGGAGCTACTGCTCCGTGAATCAAGGGCAGCGCAGCAAATTTGCGGGGGCGCAGGGCAAAAACGTTGCCCTGCGCCTCCGCAAAAAAAGCGCAATTGTACCTGAATCTACCCCACTGATTATAAGACTGTGTAAGGGCTTGTTTACACTTAACTAAATTAGCGACACACACTCAACAGACGCTCCTATAGCGTTTGTAAGGCGTTAGTATAGGCATTAGACAGGCATCATTGAGCTTTAGAATGGGGCGTTTTAAACGCTCCCTAAAAGCCCTATGCACAGTTTAGTAGCATCCGTTGAGCATTAAAACTGCTCCACAATGGACAGTGACTAATTTTAACGTGCCGCAACCGCACCAATACTGTGCCAAAAACACCTGCCAGAGCGTTACCATAGACTTGAATGGGAGGCGTTTAAAGGCTTATTCGACATGAGGCTTCAATTTTAAAGCAACGCAATGCTAATTCTTAGTGTGAACAGCACAATGTGCTATCTATTATATCTTGTGCATAGGCGTTTGAGGGGCATTTTTTATATTTATAATACCCCCATGCTATAGAATTCTTCAGTGCTGCACCTCAATCAAAAAACATGCATGCTTCACCTCAATGAGTTCAGCTTCTCATCTTCCACATACGACCTATATACAATAACACATTCTTCCCCCTTTGGGGTTACTATCCTACAGTTCCTTCTGCAAATCCACAAATGCTCCACCTCAATAAATCTTAGTCTCTTACCTTCAAGATAAGATTCATGTGGGATATAGGTCCAAATGCGCTTTGCCCTCTCAGGCCTTGTACTCACGGCCAGACATGTCCGATGAAAACGGTCTGCAGACCGTTTCCATCGGACATGTCTGCCCGGGGACTGCCCGGGGACTTCTGTTCGATGGCTATACACACCATCGAACAGAGGTCCGCACGTAAACAATACGCGGGGCGTGTCCGCGGTGTCGCCGCGTCGATGACGCGGTGTCGCCGCGACAATGACGCGGCGACGTGGGCGGCCCGCCTTTAAAATGCTTCCACGCATGCGTCGAAGTCATTCGACGCATGCGAGGGATGGCGGGCGGCAGGACATGTACGGTAGGTCTGTACAGACGACCGTACATGTCCGGGCGGACAGGTTTCTAGCGGACTGTTTTAAAGCAAGTACAGGAAACAGTTGTCCGCTGGAAACCTGTCCGATCCGCCCGAAAATGGTCCGCTCGGGCCAACACACGGCCAAACATGTCTGCTGAAACTGGTCTGCGGACCAGTTTCAGCAGACATGTTTGGTCGTGAGTACAGGGTCTCAAGGGTTAGCGCACACCATGTTCTCTTTTTCCACTTCACTAATCCTTTTAAAGATGCCTGGGTATAAATCACTTTAAGGGGGAGGGAGGAGGGAAACTTCTTCCTTTGCAGATAGTGATGTGCTTTATAGAAGTAACAGTTGCCATTGTGCAGTTATTTCCAGCAAATGTATTTATTAAATAAAGCCAATGCACTTACATGTATTTCAGAGAGATATGCATGTTACATGCATTCACTAGTATTACAGGGTGCTACTCCGTTGCTATATTTCTGCTCCTAGATGCAATGTCACCCGGCTCCACCCTATGTGTGTTTGAATTTTTTAGTTAATTTGATTGATGCCTAAAAAATGTTGAGGAATTCATTTTTTTTTTAGTTTCTTGAACTTTCATGAAAATATCATCATCAGTCTATACTGTATATGGATTTTTCTGTATGCTGTTTGAATTTGTCATCCCGGTCAGCCATAAATAAGTTAGCATATTTTACTTCCCATAGCAGTACTCATACACCAAAGACAAATGTCTTTATTGAAAGTGAAAAAGCTGTGTGCCAGAGTTAAGGTCAAAGAACTGTGTAACATCCCGTTTTTGTGATTTGGTTAGGTGAAAAATCGGAGACACGCTGTTATGTGTGGAGCTTGTTTAGGAAATCTATTGTATCTTGCAGTACTTATGACTAATTGTGGCATCGCCGACTGTGGCATTAGAATTACAAGGACATAGTGAATTTTGATTAGGAGTGGACAGGTTGTCCCAGCCAATTGGTAGAAGTCTCTTTGGCCCCATGGACTGCTGGCAGAGCCTTTTTTATTCGGGAGGAGTCAGGTGATCCGTATTCTGTGCCACCGGGACAGCTGTCTGGGTGGACATGTGTTGTATTGTTCCCGGTTGCTAGGCAAGAAGCCTGGGGCCTATCTGGGAGCACCTGGGGCTATCTGGGAGAAGCAGTGTGGGGTTGGGGCTTCAGGTCAGGAGCCTAACCAAGTTGCAGAGCTTCAGCCAGACGGGGGAACAGAATGGTGCCAGAGGTGAAGGAGAAGCAGTTACCATAAGGGAACGACCACTCCTGTTACCAGAGGCAAAAGAGGATCAAGATCAGAGGTAAAGGGGAAGCAGTTGCCACCAAGAGACAACCACTCCTGTTATCAGAGGCCAGTGCATGAAGTCTGAAGAAGTACCAGAGCAGCCTTTTTCACTAGCTGGGTATGATGAAGAAGTGGGAAAGCTTCAGCAGAGTCAAGTCAGGTTCCTAGCAGGTAGTGTGTGTAAAGCTTGGGAAGTTTACAGCAGATTAGCTGTGGAATAGCTCAGGGAATGAGTGGTGGCTGGGATCTTGGAAGTCTAGTGAGAGACTGGGAGATCAATGTGAAGATCTACAGTGGGATACTGTGAGATGTGAGAGAAGATCTACAACGGGATACTGTGAATTACGTGTGCAGACCTATATTGACTGTTGATAGTTTAGTTGCTATAGGAGACAGCAGTTCTACTAAATACAGTGCACAGCATTCAGCTTAAAGGCCCTCTACCTGTATAGCTGCCTGCCTATTACTATTCTGCAGAGTCTGACAATTGCTATTGCATTTGCCTAAGGGTGTCCTGGCCCTAGACCAGTGGTTCTCAACCTGGGGGTCGGGACCCCCTCGGTGGTCGAATGACGATTTGCCAGGGGTCACCAAATCCTGGGCTGTTGCCGAAGCCCTCGTCGCTCTCCAGGGCCGGACTGGGAATGAAAACCAGCGCTGGAAATAATTTCATACCAGCCCCATAACATTATTATACCAGCCCCACAGCATAACATCAGAGAGAGAGAGGGGGGTGCAACAATATGAGAGAGAGAGAGAGAGATGCAATGCTCTGCAGGCCAAAACAACTATAAATGCACACTTATTTTTACCTGAAAAAAAATGAAAAATAAATCCACAAGAGAGAGAGACAGAAAGGGGACTGCAATGGTGTGTGAGAGAGAGGGTGCATTGCTCTGTAGGCCAAAACAATTATAAACACATATTTTTACCTGAAAAAAAAATTTGATAAAAAAAAAAAAAGAAATCCACGAGAGAGAGCCACAGAGGGGCTGCAATGGTGAGAGAGAAAGGGGGGTGCAATGCTCTGCAGGCCAAAACAATTATAAATGCACATTTATTTTTACCTGCTTTTAAAGAATAAAAACAAATCCATGAGAGAGCAAGAGAGGGGCCGGAGTGCAATGGTGAGAGAGAGGGGTGCCATGATGAGAGAGAGGGGGTGCAACAGTGAGAGAGAGAGGGGGTGCAACAGTGAGATAGGGTGTGCAATGGTGAGAGAGAGGGTGTGCAACGGTGAGAGGGAGAGGGTGCAAAAGTGAGAGAAAGAGAGGGTGCAACGGTGAGAGAGAGAGGGTGCAACCGTGAGAGAGAGAGAGAGGGTGCAACGGTGAGTGGGAGGGTACAACGGTAAATGGGAGGGTGAAATGGTGAGAGAGAGAGAGAGTGCAACGGTGAGAGAGAGTGCAACGGTGAGAGAGAGAGAGAGAGAGTGCAACGGTGAGAGAGAGAAAAAGGGCAGCGGTGAGAGAGAGAGAGTGTGCAATGGAGAGAGAAAGTGTGCATCTGAGAGAGAGGGTGCAATGGCGAGAGAGGGTGCAGCAGTGAGGGGGAGGGTGCAACGGTGAGAGAGAGAGAGAGTGTGCAATGGAGAGAGAGAGTGTGCATTTGAGAGAGAGGGTGCAATGGTGAGAGAGGGTGCAACAGTGAGGGGAGGGTGCAACGGTGAGAGAGAGAGGGTGAGAGTCTGAGAGAGGAGGGGGGGCCCGGGGCTGCACCGTGCAATGGTTCATTATACTGTGATTGGAATTTATGTATTCACCTGGGATGAAAGAAAAATCCTGGATTGCCGCACTCCTCAAAAAACGATGTCTTTATTCAAAGCATGAAAAAACAACAACAATTCATATGGAAAAAACAGCCAAAATTCATGCAGTCAAACAAGAAGTGGACTAGGAAAAAAGAGCTCTTTTTTCCTAGTCCACTTCTTGTTTGACTGCATGCATTTTGGCTGTTTTTTCCATATGAATTTTTGTTGTTTTTTCATGTTTTGAATAAAGACATCGTTTTTTGAGGAGTGTGGCGATCCAGGACTTTTCTTTCATCCCATGCTAATTGAGCACAGCCAGCACCCTCTTGGTGTGTTGGGACGGAAGCAATGGGAATTTATTGTTTTATAGAGCGGTATACTTTTCTTCACTATGTGTTCACCTGACCTGAGTTCTTGTGCTCCAACTCAGAGGGCGGCCAACGCCATTCACTTCTCCTGTGCCCTCACTTGTGACCTGCCTGCAGACAGACATTGTGGGCGGTGCTGGCGCCGCACAGGCAGATGGAACTTGGAAGGGGGAAATAGTGCAGAAGAACCACAGCGTTCTGACGTTCTCCTGCTCGGCTCCTCCCCTCAAGGTTGACATGATCACGCTGAGTCCTCCGCAGGCGCTGAGATCCGATGAGAAGGAAAGTGTGGCAGCGATCATGGCGGCCGCAACCCGCCGGCCCGCCGCTTCTTTTACTGACATGACACGGCAATCCCTCCCTGCGATGGCGGCCGCGTTGTGGCCCACCGCTGTTTTGTATTAGGCTTACAGGAGACAAAAGCAGCCCCAGGGCACTGAATGCAGGCGGCCTACCGGGAATTTTCCCGGGATCCCGGTAGGCCAGTCCGGCCCTGCCGCTCTCCCAGCCTTTTTGCGGCCACCCAGTAGGGCTGTCCCTGGAACCCATGGCTGCCCATCAGGACTGTCTTTGGAGCCCATGGCCGCCCAGCAGGGTTGTCCCTGGAGCCCATTGCTGCACAACAGGGCTGTTCTTGGAGCCCACAGCCTCTTTGCAGCCTCTTTGCAGCCACCAATTTAGTTCACGGCTTGGCTGGGGGGCAGAGACTAGAGGTCAGCTAACTGGTGAGGAATGTGAAGTGGAAGGGGCTGGAGGAGACCCTATCTGCTGATTTCGGCACAGGTGTCACTGCTATGAGACACCACAAAGTCAGAGACACAGTGAGTAACACTACCTGTGATTAGAGTTGCCATTAAAAATCCCCACTACAGTTCTCAGATGAGATGTCCTTGATCAAGAGCACCCCAGCAGATGACCTTGATCAAGAGCACCCAAGATGGCTGATCAGAACTCCCCCCAGCACTGCCACTGATCCCACCCACCACCAGCAGTGCCGCTCATCCCCCATCCACCAAGGAATAAAAATAGAGAATACATGGAAGGCAAATGAAAAGAGGGGGGGGGGGGGACAAAGAAAAAGGGAGAGAAAGAATAAGAAAAAGAACAAGAAAGATGGCTAGAGAGAAGGATGGAGGAAAAAAACAAGAAATTAGGATGGAGAGGGATAAAAGGGAAAGAAAGGAGAACAAAGAAAAAGAGTACTACAATCTAAAATGACGCATAAGGGGTTTTAATACTGTACGAGTGGGATGGACTCAGGGAGCGCTAAATGTCCTTGGGTTAGGGTTGAAAATGACTTGTCTTGCCTTGGGTGCTGACAACCCATGCCATGCTTTACTGTTAGGGGTCCCCACAACTTGGGAAATTTTATCAAGGGGTCACAGCACTAGAAAGGTTGAGAACCACTGCCCTAGACCCTCTCTCCTGCAGTACTTGTTAAGAGACAATAAAAGCTCTTTTGTTGCATTCAAAAAGTGAATGGTGCCCATGTTTCTAACTTGCATTACACCCACCATGCTCAATGACCTGCACCATCAGGAGGAATGTCAGCTGCTCCTGACTCTGGAGGTCACCTTCAGGCTCTTGGAGGGCAGGGATACCATTACATATGTATTACTTTGTATCTATAAAAACAACTGTTGCACCTTTATTTGCTGGTTTATTGGTGATGGTCTGATGGTTGTGCAACACCCTGAAAGCTTGTCCTGAAAGTTTGGATGTTATTGAAAAAAAAAGTATCATTATCAGTACTCATTTGTTTTTATTGAAAGTTCACTAATACAGCTACAGTTATCTCAAGCATGATGAAGACACCTGACCATCACATCTATATGAGATTGTAGGACATCCCATTTCAAAACCATGAGCACTGATATGGAGTTGCCAACCCTCTTTGCAGTTATAAATCCTCCCACTTTTCTGGGAAGGCTTTCCACCAGATGTTTTTCTAGTGAAAATGTGTACCTGCCTTGCAATTGGCGGTCCAATTCTTCATATGTTATTCAATAGGGTTAAGGTCAGGGCTTTGTGTAGGCCCTTTGAGTTCCTCTATGCCAAACTGGACAAACCATACAATAATTTAATAAAATAAAAAAGAAGCTTGGGGTAAGTATATAGTAATGACTGAGGAGGAAAGGTCATTTCAGCCCTTGTGAGTCTTTACTGCATACTAGGCCTCGTACACACGGACGGACTGTCCGCTGAAAACGCCGGACCGTTTTCAGCGGACATGTCCGCTCGGAGATTTCTGTCTGATGGTTGTACACACCATCAGACAGAAATCCGCGCGGACACGATACGCAGTGACGTGGCCGCGCTGTCGCCGCGACAATGACGCTGCGACGTGCGCGGCCCTGGAAGGTCAATGCTTCCACGCATGCGTCGAATCACTTTGACGCATGCGAGGGCTTTCGGCCGAGCGGACATGTACGGTGAGTCTGTACAGACGACCGAACATGTCTGACGGACAGGCTTATAGCGGACATGTTTCTTAGCATGCTAAGAAACATTTGTCCGCTGGAAACCTGTCCGATCCGCCGGAAAATTGTCCGGTCGGACGTACAGATGACCGAACATGTCCGCTGAAACTGGTCTGGGGACCAGTTTCAGCGGACATGTTCGGTCGTGTGTACGGGGCCGTACAGGCTGAAAAAAGTGTTAAAACCTATGCTGTGCTTGTTGAGGGGATTTTCCATTAATTAAAGCAGGTCTAAACCCAAAAACAAAAATGTAATATATTGCATGTTACTAGTGTTCAGATGCAGTGTCTGCTTTAGTTCCCTTGGTTGCACTTCTGGTTTGGCCTACAAACACCCCCCCCTTTCCTTATCTCTTTTACATAGCAGAGGTGTGTTTTTGTTGTTTACAGAAGATGGCTGGTAAAGCTGATATAATTTGAGACTTTAGTTCAGTGCATATATTTCTAGCATGAGCAAGAGATATTTTTCTTTACTAGTTTTTAGTAAAATAAAAAAAATAATATTAATGCAGTCACCACATCTAAACGCTGGTAGGTTGCATTATATTTTTATTCTTGGGTTTAGATATACTTAAGTTTTACCTCAATGCATATGAATGTATCTAAAGTACAAAAAAATGCACCTGCGATGCAGAACACCACGAAGCACAGATGCTAATGCTGTGAGTTGTATTGCCAGAAATAGCAGAGGTGTAATTGTTTTTTTTGTTGCCTAGAAATGTGTTGAAGGGCCATTCAAATTGATAGACTGCCTTAATGAAATGCATGTTAACGCACAGAACATATTTTATTGTGGACTGTGAATGAGCCATTAGTGTTTTGCCCGCTAGCCTGTGATGACGGAGGGACATACGGGTACGTCCATTTGCACACCCGTGTCATTCTCCCGACGTACATCGTCGCGCAGCGAACGGCAAGTGGTTAAACAAACAAGTCATACATACCTGCTCTGTGCAATAGTTTTGCACAGACCAGTATCAATCCTCCTCTTCTTGGGTCCCCTGCCGGTGCTTCTGGTGCCTACCCCCTGCCATTAGTGTTGAGCAGAATATGCCATATTCGATTTCGCGATATATCTCGAATATATATTCGAATATTCGAGATATATTCGCTAAATTCGAATATTCGTGATATTTTATCGAAATTAAATGATTGCGATTTTTCGCTATTGCGAATGCGAAAATAATTGCGATTTTTTTATAACTGCGGTAGGAGCACTCTGATTGGCTCAGAATATTCGTGATATTTTATCGAAATATCGCAACATGCGAATGCGATATTTATTGCGCAATTTCGAGAAATGCTGGAGGAGCGCTCTGATTGGCTCAGAATATTCGTGATATTTTATCGAAATATCGCAACATGCGAATGCGATATTTATTGCGCAATTTCGACAAATGCTATAGGAGCACTCTGATTGGCTCAGAATATTCGTGATATTTTACAATACAAAATAATTGCGAATATTCGGCAAATGCGGAAGGAGCACTCTGATTGGCTCAGAATATTCTTGATATTTTACAATACAAAATAATTGCGAATATTCGGCAAATGCGGAAGGAGCACTCTGATTGGCTCAGAATATTCTTGATATTTTACAATACAAAATAATTGCGAATATTCGGCAAATGCGGAAGGAGCACTCTGATTGGCTCAGAATATTCGTGATATTTTACAATACAAAATAAAAAGTGTTTTGCATTGGTGGTGATTCTTTACTCTATCCATCTGTCACAGCCGTTTGTCAATCAAACACCTTGAAGATTGAACACGTTCATGCTGCATGCTTTGGACTTTTTTTCACTTCACATATCAAAGACATTTTTATGAAAGATTATTTTTCTATTATTGGGACTATATTTCTTTATATATTTGTTTCACTGTGTATTTCACAAGTTATTTGCGCTTGCTTATTTTATAATTTGCCCACATGTCTTGTCACTAGACATATTTTTTATTCTTGTAGAGCGACTCCATTTTCTGTCTTGTATTAATTTATGTTGTATAACATTTTTGAGTTGCTGCTGTATTCTCCCCTTTTTTTAAGGTATGCGCAATTTTTTCCTTCTTACAAAAAATAATAATATCAAACATACAAATATTCATAACATACACATACACAAAGCCCCCCCCTTTTGCATCAGAGACAATCAGAGTTCTCCTACCACAGTTATCGAAAATTCGCAATCATTTTCGCATTCGCAATAGCGAAAAATCGCAATTTTTTTTTTTTTCAATTTGGCAACATAAAAGGATCGCCTCAGCTTAGCTACTCGGCCCAGGGTCTCTAATCATACCAGCAATGCTTTTAGACGTCGATAGGATGTGATCTGTTTTAAAAATCAAATTGAAAAAATGCGAATATTCGGAATTGCGAATATTCACCGCGAAATTCGAAATATAGCGCGATTTCTCGAATATGCTATATTCGAGTCGAATATTCGCAATGCGAATATTCGTGAGCAACACTACCTGCCATATGCCCCTATAGCCAGCTGCTCGCTCCCAAGCTGGATCTGTGTGTCCAATGGACCCTGCTGCTGTCTCTGAGCCATTAGGGAGGGAGAGAGCTTCTGCGACTGTGCAGAGCACTGGATCGAGCTCAGGTAAATATAAGCAGGGTCTGGGGGGGGGGGGGGGGGGTTCTACATGCAGAATTAATTAAGGTAAAATAAACCTTCAACCCTTACAAGCACTTTAAAGGAGAAGTCCAGCCTGAGCTTTTCAGGCTGGGCTTCTCCTAAGGGTCACAGGAGTGTAAATAATTTCAGCAGAGAGCGGTCTGAAGTCCGCTCTCTGCTGACGTCACTGCAATGAGTCGAGGCATCCCAACTTTCCAAGTCTAAATCCACCAGCTGCCTTGACTGATGGCAGTCTCAGAAAGCCGCTGAGACGCTGAGATGGGCGCTCCCCATCCCTCCACAGCTTAGCGCTCCAATGAGCGTGGAGGAGCAGAGAGGAGAGCTGCTGACTAACAGCGGCTCTCTTCTCTGGTATTTTTTTCCTCTGTGAACAGGACCCAGAGGAAAAAGGGTTACACGGATTGTATTGCGTTTCTGTGCATCTGCAAGCCTACTAAAAACTGCATAGATGTGAATCTCACCAAAGAAAGACAGATTCTTTCAAGTTATGATTGATCATTACTCTAAAATAATATGGACTTGCATTACTTAATTGACAGACATACAAATCTCCCGTAGCCATCAAGATCAAGGCTACACAGAACCATAATGAACCATTGTAGGCTTGATTCTTTATAAAATGTCATAACAATAATTGGATGTAAATGTCACAAAGTAATAACATTATAAAGTTATCAATGTCATTAAAATATGCAATGCTTTGCAGATTCTAAAAGCATATGATCTTTAAAAGTGTTAAAAATGGCAACATATAAGCTTAACATTTAACATAATAGCATACAATATATTGTCTGTAAGAATTAAAAGAAGAAAAAAAAACACTAATGTTATAGAAATGCAAGAACATTGCGAATTGAAGGTCAGAGAGGTTTTCCGGCAGCGAATTTAATAAGATAATTCAGAGGCAGACTTGTCTTCAGAATCTCTGGGTGTAAAACCAACAAGTCTGATCTTAGATCCTAGCACAATAAAAATGACAGCCCAAGCCCCACCACAAACATTATCATATTTTTAAGTAGTTGTCACTGTTCTGTAGCAGGTGGTACCATGCTGTTGGCTGGCTGGTTGTATATTGAGACTGTGGGGTTGATTTACTAAAACTGGAGAACGCAAAATGTGGTGCAGCAGTGCATGGTAGCCAATCAGCTTCTAACTTGTTCAATTAACCACTTGTGGACTGCCCACCATAGATATATTGCGGCAGGGCGGCCGCTCTGTGCCAGATCACATACCTAGTACATTATCTAATACTTCTGGGTCTGGGGCACATTCACACACAGTGGGAGCCCAGCAGCGGGTAGCGCGGACTCGATTTTCATCGGCACACAAGCAGGACGTCAATCTGTCTATGTAAACAAGGAAGATCACGGTTTTGTCAGTAGGGAAGACATTGATTCTGTATTCTTGCAAAGCAGGGACATGATCTATGCTTTCCCTTAGTAAAAGCACCTCCCTCACAGTACACAAGCACTGGCTAGGGACACATTCAACTCTTTGATTGCCCCTGATGTTAACCCCTTCCCAGCCAGTGTCATTAGTACAGTGACAGTGCATATTTTTTAGCACTGATTACTGTATTACCCCAAAAAGTGTCAAAAGTGTCAGTTAACATCCAATTTGTTTGCCGCAATATTGCAGCTGATCGCGGAAAATGATAGTATTTTGATTTTTTTTAAGTATAATTAAAATATATATCCAATAGTTTGTAGACGCTATGGGGCAGATCCACAAAGATCTGCCCCAGCGCATCGTATCTGAGATACGCTACGCCGCCGTACCTTACCTGGCTTTGGTTCCATAAAGAATTTGGGCCATAAGTTACGGCGGCGTAGTGTATCTCAAGCGGCGTAACGGTGCGTAATTCAAATCGGCGAGTAGGGGGCGTGTTTCATTTAAATGAAGCGCGTCCCCGCGTCGAACGAACTGCGCATGCTCCGTTCCTACATTTCCCGCCGTGCATTGCGCTAAATGATGTCGCAAGGACGTAATTTTTTTTGACGTGGACGTAAATTACGTCCAGCCCGATTCACGGACGACTTACGCAAACTAATTTTTTTTTTTAATTATACGCCATACTTAACTTAACATTACGTACTCCACCAAATAGCAGCTTTAACTATACGCCGAAAAAAGCCGACTAGGGACGATGTAAAAGAATGCGACGGCCGCGCGTACGTTCGTGGATTGTCAGAAATAGCTAATTTGCATACTTGACGCGGAAAATGACGGGAACGCCACCCAGCGGACACCGAAGAATTGCATCTAAGATCCGAAGGCATACGAAGACGTACGCCTGTCGGATCTAACCCAGATGCCGTCGTATCTTGTTTTGAGGATTCAAAACAAAGATACGACGCGGGAAATTTGAAAGTACGCCGGCGTGTCAGTAGATACGCCGGCGTACTCTCTTTGTGGATCTGCCCCTATAACTTTTGTGCAAACCAATCAATATACGCTTATTGGGATTAAACTGAAAATATATAACAGAATACATATTGGCCTAAATTGATGAAGAAATTAGACATTTTATTAAAAATGTATTGGATGTGTTTTTCCTTTTTTTTCATGATTGTCAATCTTTTTTTGGTTATAGCGCAAAAAAAAAAAAAAAAAACGCAAACGTGATCAAATACCACCAAAAGAAAGCTCTATATGTGGGAAAAAGGACATAAATTGTATTTGGGTACAGCGTTGCACGCCCATGCATCTGTCAGTTAAAGAATAGCAGTGCCGTATCGCAAAAAATGGCCTGGTCATGAAGGGGGGTAAACCTTTCGCAGGGCAAGTGGTGAAAGTTTGACAAAAAAGCTGGAAATTGCTTGGTTTCTGTGAAGAGCTGCACCAGATCTTGCACTCTCCCATTTTATTAAATCAACCTCGATGTGTATTGACTTTGTTTGTATTTTAGACTGAACAACTCAGGGATAGTTACATTTCCTACTGAGCCACAAAACGTGATTGTCAAGGTTTGTAAAGAAAAAGGGTGTTTATCACACCACAAAAAAGGTCATGAGTCAAAGAGCTGTGCCCCCTAATTTTTATATTATTCAATATTTAAAAATGAAAAGGTCCACTAATTAAATCTGGGCTTCATTCCTCAGTGATAATTGCTGCATAAAAGTAGTAAAAAATGTACCTGTAGGGAAAAAATTTAGTTTGTAGACTTAAATAACTGCTGTCTACTGTCCATGGAGCCTAGGTAAGAATAACATCAGGCTCTTTCTGGCAAGATCCTAAGAAAGATGACGATCCCAAATCTCACAAAAAGACACTCTGCTGTTGGGCTTGAGAGTCCCCTCCTGAGATTTAGAGTACTCATCATCCCCCAGGAATAAATTGAAAAAGTAAAGACGTGATGCTAAAACCAAATTAGAAAATTTAGATAATAGTATAAAGTTTTATTGCCTGTGCCAGGACAGACACCGCACATACTGTCCAACACCATGAGAATAGAAGCAAAAGTCCAGCAGCTTGGTACAACTTGAAGTACAATCTGTAAAGACTTTATTAATGATCCAACAAGACACAAAGAGAATCCATTACACAGCAAGGTTGACATGTTTCAGCCCTACTCTGGGCCTTAGTCTTAAGACTAATGCTGTGTACACACAACCGTTTTTCGAGTTGTAAAAAATTAAGTTTTTAAGGGTCTAGAAAAAATGTTGCTTCTGAGCATGCGCAGGTTTTTCACGTCGTTAAAGCCCACACATGACCATTTTTTAACGACAACGTTAAAAACTACGTGAAAAATTAGAGCATTTTTCGAAATTTTTAATGGCCATTTTTTACATTGTGAAAAATGCTCTGGAGCCCACACACGATCGTTTTTAATGACATTTTTTACAACCCGAAAAACGGTCGTGTGTACGCGGCATCAGGCCCAGAGTAGGGCTCAAATGTGTCATCCTTGCTGTGAAATGGATTCTCCTTGTGTCTTGTTGGATTTTTAATAAAGCCTTTACAGATTTTACTTCAAGTTTAACTCTTACTCTCACTTCTCTTGAATGTCACCAGAAAATTAGTGACATTACACTATTGAATGCGGAAGACATTATGTACAGTAGGTAAGTATTCAATTTTTTTTACTTATAGGTACATTTTTCCATTTCTATTATGCAGGGGGGGAGTGGTTGAGTCCCTTAGCAACAGACATATAGCCAGATTCACGTAGAGATACAACGGCGTATCAGTAGATACGCCGTCGTAACTCCGAATCTGCGCCGTCCTATATTTAAGTGTATTCTCAAATTGAGATACGCTTAAATGTATCTAAGATATGTCCACCGGCGCCGTAGTATCTTAGCTGTCTATTTACGCTGGCCGCTAGGGGCGTGTACACTGATTTACGCCTAGAATGCGTAAATCAGCGAGATACACCTATTCACGAACGTACGCTTGCCCGTCGCAGTAAAGATACGCCGTTTACGTAAGGCGTTTTTAGGCGTAAAGATAAACCACCAAAAAGATGGCGCAGCCAATGTTAAGAATGGACGTCGGAACAGCGTTGAATTTTAAAATGTTTACGTCGTTTGCGTAAGTCGTCCGTGAATGGGGCTGGCCGTAATTTACGTACACGTCGAAAGCATTGAGTCTTTGCGGCGTAATTTGGAGCCGTTTGTTAAAAACATCATTTACGTGGGGTCATGCTTTATTTTGATAAAACACGCCCATCTCTTCACAATTTGAATTAGACGCGCTTACGACTGCACATTTACGCTACGCCGCCGTAACTTAGGATGCAAGTGCTTTGTGAGTACAGCACTTGCCTCTCTAACTTACGGTGGCGTAGCGTATATGAGATGCGCTATGCCTGCCTAAAGTTAGGCACATCTACGTGAATCCAGCTATTTGATTTTACTGCAAGGACCACTTTAACTTCTTCAGATCCAGGCCATTGTAAAAAGACGGCCACAAGGTGGCTCTACAATGCCGGGAGGCCGTCTTTTTACGGCCTCGGCTCCTCCGGCCATTGGGGGGCGCGTGAGCGCCGGTGCGTGCGTGCTTGGCGTGTCACTGAGATGCCGATGCGCGTGCATGGGGGCCACGATGTCCGCCGGGTACCTGCGATCGGTCGTTACACAGCCAAGGACATGGATCTCTGTGTGTAAACACAGAGATCCAAGTCCTGTCAGGGAGAGGAAACTGATGCTGTGTCCCTTGTACATAGGGACACAGATCGGTCTCCTCCCCCAGTCAGTCCTCCTCCCCCACAGTAAGAATCACTCCCAGGGAACACATTTAATCCCTTTTTCGCCCCCCTAGTGCTAACCCCTCCCCTGCCAGTCACATTTATACAGTAACAACAAAGCCTGGGGAATGCCCAGGGAAAAACCAAGCCTACTTACCTACCAGCTCACAGAACAACCAATTAACCTGTCTAACAGTATGCGTTAAAAACAGGGGTTTTGTCCACACACATTTACAAACGCATGCGTGAGCCACAGAGCCACGCCAAGGCACCCTGGAATCTGTGGTCCTAACACTAAACTGTGAGTGTCCCCACAATGGAGGCACACGCATTCTGATGGATAGATGAGGGCAGATGGACTTAAAGGTACAGGAGCGCACCAAACACCCAGCATGTAGCACAATGGCTGCAAAGGTGTTGGTGCGATGCTGGACCAATACAAGCACCACAGGTGAAATTGTTTTTACAGTATACATTTATACAGTAATCAGTGCATATTTATAGCACTGTTCGCTGTATAAATGTGAATGGTCCCAAAAATGTGTCAAAAGTGTCTCATTTGTCCGCCGTAATATCGCAGTCCTGAAAAAATTGCAGATAACCGCCATTACTAGTAAAAAAAAAAAATGTCAGAATTCTATCCCCTATATTGTAGCCGCCATAACTTTTGCGCAAACCAATCACTATACGCTTATTGCGATTTTTTTTACCAAAAACATGTAGAAGAATACATATCGGCCTAAACTGAGAAAGAAATTTTTTTTTTTTAATTGGGATATTTATTATAGCAAAAAGTACAAAATATTGTGTTTTTTCAAAATTGTCGCTCTTTTTTGTTTATAGCACAAACAATTAAAAACGCAGAGGTGACCAAATACCACCAAAATAAATCTCTATTTGTGGGAAAAAAGGACGTCAATTTTGTTTGGGAGCCACATTGGATGACTGGCAATTTTCATTCAAAGCGTGACAGTGCTAAAAGCTGAAATTTCACCTGGGCAGGAAGGGGGTAAAGGTGCCCAGTAAGCAAGTGGTTAAGATAAAGGCCAACTTGACTCCACTTCTCCAGCGGATGGCACTCCCCTTTGGACTTTAGACTGCTGGAGCATGGGGGAGAAGACACTGTGGGGACTGGTCTAACAGTGTGGAGGAGCGGGTAAGTAGATCTTCTTTCCTACAAAAAAGAAATAAGCGCGCAACTCCAAACATTTAAATGTGCAATCACAAGGGAGTGAAATAATGTTATATCAAAACCATAAAGTGATGAAAAAATTGATGTGTTGATACACCCTGTACCAGGTGAACAAAAAAGATATAAATAAACCCAAAACGAATAAAGAAAGAGGTAATTGAGTGATCAAAGTCCTCAAAAAAATATATCAAAGAAAATCCTGACCACCAGATATTTCCAAGCAATAGTTCATTAATCGCTGCAGACTTTAACCCAACATCTTGAAGAAACTTGAATCTTTATATTCAGCTGAAGAAATATAAATACTGACTCTTACCCAATCGTTGGACCCCGGTTTTAAGGAGGTCAGATGAGCTTGTGCATCAGCCTGCCGGCCCCGATGTATAATCACTTATCTTGGGGAGGAGTGCTTCTATCTTGCAAGAAGGAAAAGAAAAGACTTCAGCTGTCTTTCCAGGCCGTATGACACAAGAAGAATGGTAGTCAGATTTCAGTTTTCAGTTTGGAAGATGCGGGATAATAAATTCTGAACACGTAGACTCAGTGGAAATGGAGGGAGAAAAAAAGAGATCCTCATAGTGAAGTATATCCAAAGAATTTATAAAAAAAAACACTTTAAAAACGTTACAGCAGGCACCAATCCACTTTTAAAATTCTCACAGCAAGTCACTTCATCATAAAAAATATGTAAAAAGAAAAAAACAGCATAAAAAAATATATTGTAAATAAAATATACAGCCAAGGAGCGAACCGAAGAGCTGGAGTATATGAGTGTGATGGTGTTTTAAGAATAGCTCCACCCGACATGTTTCCCCATAACTGGCTTCAACTGGTAAAGGAGACCCCTTTTTTAGATCTTCTTTCCTGTCTCCCTAGATGTGAATAAGCAAATAACTGTTATGCTGCGTATACACGCTCGGAATTTCCGCAACAAATGTTTGATGGGAGCTTTTGGTCGGAAATTTCGACCGTGTGTAGGCCCCATCGGACATTTGTTGTTGGAATGTCCGACAACAAAAACTTGAGAGCTGGTTCTCAAATTTTCCGACAACAAAATCCGTTCTCGTAAATTCCGATCGTGTGTGGACAATTCCACGCGTGCTCTGAATCAAGTACGAGACGGAAGCACTCGTTCTGATAAAAACTATCCACGGCCAATCTCTACGTGTTACGACACCGCCACGTGATGAAGACACGTGATGGTGTCGTAACGCATAGGGATTGGCCGTGGATAGACGTACACCTGGAGTGACGTAAGAAGGCGCAGAGAACGCCGCTGTTGATATTTTACTTTGCACCCGGTTTTTATTGTTGATGTAAGAGCATATGCATTCGAATAAACGTCCCCTTTATTTTTGATACTACACCATTGGAGGTTTCTTTCTGTCTTTTCTCCCCTGGTTTTCTTGTTGGAGCCCTCAATAGGGACCAGTTGAGGAATTGGTTGGAGTAATCCGCAGCAATCTATATGAAGTCTGCAGGAAGTCTGAGGCCACGTACTCACGACCAAACATGTCTGCTGAAACTGGTCCGCGGACCAGTTTCAGCAGACATGTTTGGCCGTGTGTAGGCCCGAGCGGACCATTTTCGGGCGGATCGGACAGGTTTCCAGCGGACAACTGTTTCCTGGACTTGCTTTAACCAGTTAGCAACCGCCCTATAGACGAAATACGTCTACAAGGCGGTTGCTTAACTCCAGGAGGGCGTCAATGTACGTCCTCCTAGAATCGCGCTCCCGCGCGCCCTGTGGGGCGCGCACACGGGAGTCTCCGTGACCGCCGGGTCCTCCTGATAGCGGCGGTTTACCACGTGATCGCTCCGTCCAATGACGGAGCGATCACTAGTAAACAAACCGGCGTCATGTGATGACGCCGGTTCCTCCCTCTCCTCTCTGTACCGAACGGTACAGTGTGAGAGAGGAGAGGGGAGAGAGCGGAAGCAGCAGCAGCTGCTGCTGCTGCGGGCTGGATCTGTGACACATGCAGTCACAGATCCAGCCATCGATCCCTCCCTGTGCAATACTCTGCAGTACCAGCCATACTCTGCAATGCCCCCACACTCTGCAATGCCCCCACACTCTGCAATGCCCCCACACTCTGCAATACCCCAAAATACTCTGTAATGCCCCCACACTCTGCAATGCCCCCACACTGTGCAATACCCCAAAATACTCTGCAATACCCCAAAATACTCTGCAATGCCCGCAATACTCCGCAATGCCCCGCAATACTCCGCAATGCCCCGCAATACTCCGCAATGCTCCACAATACCCCACAATACTCCGCAATACCCCGCAATACCCCGCAATACTCCGCAATACCCCGCAATACTCCGCAATACCCCGCAATACCCCGCAATACCCCGCAATACCCCGCAATACCCCACAATACCCCGCAATACTCCGCAATACCCTGCAATACCCCACAATACTCCGCAATACCCCACAATACTCCGCAATACCCCACAATACTCCGCAATACCCTGCAACGTCGTCTATGGGGATTTTTAAGTAGCGAAGTTTGGCGCCATTCCACGAGCGTGTGCAATTTTGAAGGGTGACATGTTGGGTATCTATTTACTCGGCGTAACTTCATCTTTCACATTTATGCAAAAGAATGAAGACAAAATACTAAATTTGCCAAATTTTATAACAGAAACAAAGAAAAATTATTTTTTTTTACAGAATTTTCAGTCTTTTTTCTTTTATAGCCAAAAAAATACGTATGTGTAGCGCTAAAATTAATAAATGAATATCAAAATACCAAAAAATGTGTATAGTAAAAAATAAAACACATATAACATTAATAAATGTTAGACACAAATTGTGAAACATGTGAGATTCCTCTGTAGCGAGGAGTGACAACAGTGCCAACTGGCACGTGAACTGATGCACCTAAGGTGGTATCAAACATAAAAACAAAGTCCAACAAAAACTCCTAAGTGTGATGATCCGAGGTATGTAGCAAAGTTCATCAACATCCACAAGTCATTCAAGTGAAAAGGTGAATAAATAGAAAAAGCGTGACTCCTTTAACGTGACAATCCCATCACCGGAAAAAGTGCAGGCTTACCGGAACTTGTTGACCACTGGTGGCATATGCCAAAAGAGGTCAGTCAAGGCTTTATATGACGATTGTCAAACAGCAATCCTTGGCAGGAAGCGTAGGTCCAACTGGTGGGTAGGTCCTTATATGGAATAGGTCCCCAGGAGTAAGCCGGAAGCTATACTGATGTTGGTATCCCAAAACCAATTGGCTCAGTGTGTTAGTGGTGCATAGAGAAAAATAAAGAGAAGTGGCCACATAGCGTAACTCCGTATAAAAGAAAAAATACGTGTTTATTCACAGCTAACAAACTTACATTTGGCTGGAAGTAAAAGAGCTCTTGCATGTAAATGGGGCGACAGTGGAGTCCTCCCGACGCGTTTCGTGGTCAAAAGCACATCGTTTCGTGGTCAAAAGCACAACCCCAGACGATGTGCTTTTGACCACGAAACGCATTTTTTGGTATTTTGATATTCATTTATTAATTTTAGCGCTACACATACGTATTTTTTTGGTTGTTTTGCTTTTTTGAATAAGCCGTGTCAGCAGCTACCATTTACGCACACCTGGCAGCGCAGGGTATCCACTCTCTTTTTTCTTTTATAGCGCAAAAAATAAAAAACCCAACGGTGATTAAATACCACCAAAAGAAAGCTCTATTTGTGTGAAAAAAAGGACGAACATTTCATTTGGGTACAGTGTTGTATGACTGAGTAATTGTCATTCAAATTGTGAGAGCACCGAAAGCTGAAAATTGGTCTGGTTATTAAGGGGGTTTACGTGCCTAGTGGTCAAGTGGTTAAAACAGTCCGCTGGAAACCTGTCCGCCCGGACATGTACGGTCGTCTGTACAGACCTACCGTACATGTCCGGCCGCCCACCATCCCTCGCATGCGTCCAATGACTTTGACGCATGCGTGAAAGCATTTTAAAGGCAGGCCGCCCATGTCGCCGCGTCATTGTCCCGGCGACACCGCGTCATCGACGCGGCGACACCGCAGACACGCCCCGCGTATTGTTTACACGCGAACCTCTGTTCGATGGTGTGTACAGCCATCGAACAGAAGTCCCCGGGCAGTCCCCGGGCAGACATGTCCGATGAAAACGGTCCGTGGACATGTCTGCTCGTGAGTACTCGGCCTGAGAGATACCAGTGGAAGTGTATTAAGTGGGAATATCGTCTGATGCACGGAGGTGATGTTCTTTATAGATTTCCTTGTTGCTGTATCTATATTTATACGAGGTGAGAGTTCTGAGAGACCTGATACGCTGAGAATCAGACCACTTTTTGATTGTTTTGGGCTTACAGATCAACGGACGTTTATCTACTATTTTTTCCATTCACACATTAGATTCTTTGTTTTTAGCAGTTTTATCTGCCCTATATTTATGGACTATTGTTTGATGTTATACTATCACATACCACTGTTATTGCTCCATTCACTATATTGCAATAGGATTTTTGCGTGTACAGATTATGCGCGAGAACCCTTTATTCACTTTGGGCCATATTCTCATAGAAGTTACGATGGAGTATCTCAGGATACTCCATCGTATCTCCCTTTTTTGGCCCGTGTATCTATGCGACTGATTCTTAGAATCATTTTCGCATAGATACACTTAAGATCCGCCATCTGTAAGTCACTTACACTGGCGGATCTTAAATGTAATGACGCCGGCCGCCACTAGATGGCATTTACGTGAAGGACTCATTTGCGTATGCAAATGATCCTTCTACACCGATTCCCGAATGAGTTTGCGTCGCGTAACCGTCGCTAACGTCGTTTGCGTAAGCGGAAACGTACTCCTGCTATATGAGGAGTAAGTTTCCGCAAGTCCCACGTAGGCCATGTTACGGATGGCGTCGGGTCCGCGTCGTGTTTTTTCGTCGGGTACGTCGTTTCCGTAAGTCGTTCTTGAATACGACTTTACGTCAATGACGCACACGTCGGCGTCATTGACGTTTTCCGCCGAGAACTGGAGCATGCGCACTGGGCTTTTTGAAGCCCGGCGCATGCGCAGTTCATTAGAATCGGGGGCGCGCTTAATTTGAATACAAGCCGCCCCCTTGGAGATCTGCCAGGCTACGCCGGGGCATTTACACTCCGCCGTCCCAACTTACGGAGCAAGTGTTTGGGGAATACAACACTTGCTCCTGTAAGTTGGGACAGCGGAGTGTAAGTGCCTTAAGCGCAGCCCACGGATTTTTAGAGAGAATATGGGCCTTTATCTTTATTTGGTGTATTGTAAACACTGTTAGTTTTTGCTGCATTTTCAGTTTGTTTATTTGAGACATTCACTTATTTCTTCAAGTAGCGCGAAGGACATTATTTATCAGTCTTGCCTACACACCATCAGTCAAAAATCCGACCGTGCCAAAATGCGGTGACGTAAGTTCAATGCTTCCGAGCATGCGTCGACTTGATTCTGAGCACGCATGGATTTTTGACGATGGACTTCCACATAGACAATCGTTTTTTTCTATCATTTTATTTTTATCCATAGGAGAAATTAAAAACATGTTCTATTTTTTTTGTACTCGGAGTCTCAG